>NW_027596737.1:137500-147500 GCF_964194155.1 Cetorhinus maximus | reverse complement strand
AAACGCCATTTTGCCATTTTCTCATCGGGACTTCCGAGGGGAACTCATTAACGAGCTCCAGGAGTGGTATGCCAGAAATTGCAACTTGACCCGTCGCCGGGCACACCCGCTACTCTCTGCGGGAATACCCCCACCGGGTGCCGGGTAAAGGCCTCGGATCTGACCTCATGGACTTCCGTCTGCGCACGGATTTTGCTCTCGCGGGCCCAAGAGCCACTTTCCACGGCCTACCAACGCAATCCGAAGTGCATTGGCCAACCATTACAACGGGAAACACTTTGCCTCTCCGCCAGAGACTAAGTCCAATTGGTTAACCATTTCTCAGGAAAACACTTTGCCTCTCTGCCAGAGACTAAGTCCAATTGGTTAACCATTTCTCATGGCCGCAATTTGCCTGCTGTTCACAGACTAAGTCCAATTGGTTAACCATTTCTCAGGAAAACACTTTGCCTCTCTGCCAGAGACTAAGTCCAATTGGTTAACCATTTCTCAGGAAAACGCTTTGCCTCTCTGCCAGAGACTAAGTCCAATTGGTTAACCATTTCTCTTGAAAACACTTTGCCTCTCTGCCAGAGACTAAGTCCAATTGGTTATGCATTTCTCGTGAAAACACTTTGCCTCTCTGCCAGAGACTAAGTCCAATTGGTTAACCATTTCTCGTGAATACACTTTGTCTCTCTGCCAGAGACTAAGTCCAATTGGTTAACCATTTCTCGTGAAAACACTTTGTCTCTCCGCCAGAGACTAAGTCCAATTGGTTAATCATTTCTCAAGGCCACAATTTGCCTGCCGTTCAGAGACCAAGTCCAATTGGTTAACCATTTCTCTTGAAAACACTTTGCCTCTCTGCCAGAGACTAAGTCCAATTGGTTAACCATTTCTCGTGAAAACACTTTGTCTCTCCTCCAGAGACTAAGTCCAATTGGTTAATCATTTCTCAAGGCCACAATTTGCCTGCCGTTCAGAGACCAAGTCCAATTGGTTAACCATTTCTCTTGAAAACACTTTGCCTCTCTGCCAGAGACTAAGTCCAATTGGTTAACCATTTCTCTTGAAAACACTTTGTCTCTCCGCCAGAGACTAAGTCCAATTGGTTAACCATTTCTCGTGAAAACACTTTGCCTCTCTGCCAGAGACTAAGTCCAATTGGTTAACCATTTCTCGTGAAAACACTTTGCCTCTCTGCCAGAGACTAAGTCCAATTGGTTATCCATTTCTCTTGAAAACACTTTGTCTCTCCGCCAGAGACTAAGTCCAATTGGTTAACCATTTCTCGTGAAAACACTTTGCCTCTCTGCCAGAGACTAAGTCCAATTGGTTAACCATTTCTCGTGAAAACACTTTGCCTCTCTGCCAGAGACTAAGTCCAATTGGTTAACCATTTCTCGTGAAAATACTTGGTCTCTCCGCCAGAGACTAAGTCCAATTGGTTAATCATTTCTCAAGGCCACAATTTGCCTGCCGTTCAGAGAAAAAGTCCAATTGGTTAACCATTTCTCTTGAAAACACTTTGCCTCTCTGCCAGAGACTAAGTCCAATTGGTTAACCATTTCTCTTGAAAACACTTTGTCTCTCCGCCAGAGACTAAGTCCAATTGGTTAACCATTTCTCTTGAAAACACTTTGCCTCTCTGCCAGAGACTAAGTCCAATTGGTTAACCATTTCTCAGGGGCTCACCGAGGGCAATCTGTAACGTCTCGCGGGCCCGGGGGCCCCTTTGCACGGCCTGCCAATGCAATCCGAGCCGCACTGTCCTTCGTTTGGTTAACCATTTCTCAGGGGCACACCGAGGGCACCCTGCATTGTCTCGCTGGCCCGGAGGCCACTTTGCACGGCCTGCCAACGCAATGCGAGGTGCTTCGCCCTTGGCCGCCTTCCCGGCCGGCTTCGGGACGTTTCGGGGGCTCTCACCGGGGCAAATCCGGTCCCCCGGGCGATTAGGAGGCCTCCCCGGGCAGGCCCGGGCTTCAGGCCGCCGCTTTTCCATCCCGGCCGAAAGAGGCGAAAAATGCCGAAAATGGCCAAAAATGGCCGCCGGCAGGGCCTGTCGGTCGGTTTGGCGGCAGCCTGGGTCGGTCCCTGCAGACCTGGAGGCTCGAGAAGGTTTTTGGCGATGTCGACCGATTCTCGATTTGCCACCTCCTACTATTCTGCAGGTACCCCGCCAACCTCCCCTGCCGACAATTCCAACCGTAAGGTCGGGCGGTAGTCCTACCGACGAAGAGGCCCCAAAGCCCGCAAAACGCCATTTTGCCCTTTCCTCATCGGGACTTCCGCGGGGAACTCATTAACCAGCTCCATGAGTGGCATGCCAGAAATTGCAACTTGACCCGTCGCCGGGCAGATTCGCTACTCTCTGCGGGAATACCCCCACCGGGTGCCGGGTAAAGGCCTCGGATCTGACCTCATGGACTTCCGTCTGTGCACGGATTTTGCTCTCGCGGGCCCAAGAGCCTCATTGCCCGGCCTGCCAATGCAACCCGAGGTCCATTGGCCTCATTGGTTAATTATTTCTCGAGAAAACACTTTGCCTCTCCGCCAGAGACTAAGTCCAATTGGTTAATCATTTCTCAAGGCCACAATTTGCCTGCCGTTCAGAGACTAAGTCCAATTGGTTAACCATTTCTCTTGAAAACACTTTGCCTCTCTGCCAGAGACTAAGTCCAATTGGTTATCCATTTCTCTTGAAAACACTTTGCCTCTCTGCCAGAGACTAAGTCCAATTGGTTAACCATTTCTCGTGAAAACACTTTGCCTCTCTGCCAGAGACTAAGTCCAATTGGTTATCCATTTCTCTGGAAAACACTTTGTCTCTCCGCCAGAGACTAAGTCCAATTGGTTAACCATTTCTCTTGAAAACACTTTGCCTCTCTGCCAGAGACTAAGTCCAATTGGTTAACCATTTCTCGTGAAAACACATTGCCTCTCTGCCAGAGACTAAGTCCAATTGGTTAACCATTTCTCAGGGGCTCACCGAGGGCAATCTGTAACGTCTCGCGGGCCCGGGGGCCCCTTTGCACGGCCTGCCAATGCAATCCGAGGCGCACTGTCCTTCGTTTGGTTAACCATTTCTCAGTGGCACACCGAGGGCAATCTGTAACGTCTCGCGGGCCCGGGGGCCCCTTTGCACGGCCTGCCAACGCAATCCGAGGTGCTTCGCCCTTGGCCGCCTTCCCGGCCGGCTTCGGGACGTTTCGGGGGCTCTCACCGGGGCAAATCCGGTCCCCCGGGCGATTAGGAGGCCTCCCCGGGCAGGCCCGGGCTTCAGGCCGCCGCTTTTCCATCCCGGCCGAAAGAGGCGAAAAATGCCGAAAATGGCCAAAAATGGCCGCCGGCAGGGCCTGTCGGTCGGTTTGGCGGCAGCCTGGGTCGGTCCCTGCAGACCTGGAGGCTCGAGAAGGTTTTTGGCGATGTCGACCGATTCTCGATTTGCCACCTCCTACTATTCTGCAGGTACCCCGCCAACCTCCCCTGCCGACAATTCCAACCGTAAGGTCGGGCGGTAGTCCTACCGACGAAGAGGCCCCAAAGCCCGCAAAACGCCATTTTGCCCTTTCCTCATCGGGACTTCCGCGGGGAACTCATTAACCAGCTCCATGAGTGGCATGCCAGAAATTGCAACTTGACCCGTCGCCGGGCAGATTCGCTACTCTCTGCGGGAATACCCCCACCGGGTGCCGGGTAAAGGCCTCGGATCTGACCTCATGGACTTCCGTCTGTGCACGGATTTTGCTCTCGCGGGCCCAAGAGCCTCATTGCCCGGCCTGCCAATGCAACCCGAGGTCCATTGGCCTCATTGGTTAATTATTTCTCGAGAAAACACTTTGCCTCTCCGCCAGAGACTAAGTCCAATTGGTTAATCATTTCTCAAGGCCACAATTTGCCTGCCGTTCAGAGACTAAGTCCAATTGGTTAACCATTTCTCTGGAAAACACTTTGCCTCTCTGCCAGAGACGAAGTCCAATTGGTTAACCATTTCTCGTGAAAACACTTTGTCTCTCTGCCAGAGACTAAGTCCAATTGGTTAACCATTTCTCAGGGGCACACCGAGGGCAACCTGTAACGTCTCGCGGGCCCGGGGGCCCCTTTGCACGGCCTGCCAATGCAATCCGAGGCGCACTGTCCTTCGTTTGGTTAACCATTTCTCAGGGGCACACCGAGGGCACCCTGCATTGTCTCGCGGGCCCGGAGGCCACTTTGCACGGCCTGCCAACGCAATGCGAGGTGCTTCGGCCTTGGCCGCCTTCCCGGCCGGCTTCGGGGCGTTTCGGGGGCTCTCACCGGGGCAAATCCGGTCCCCCGGGCGATTAGGAGGCCTCCCCGGGCAGGCCCGGGCTTCAGGCCGCCGCTTTTCCATCCCGGCCGAAAGAGGCGAAAAATGCCGAAAATGGCCAAAAATGGCCGCCGGCAGGGCCTCTCGGTCGGTTTGGCGGCAGCCTGGGTCGGTCCCTGCAGACCTGGAGGCTCGAGAAGGTTTTTGGCGATGTCGACCGATTCTCGATTTGCCACCTCCTACTATTCTGCAGGTACCCCGCCAACCTCCCCTGCCAACAATTCCAACCGTAAGGTCGGGCGGTAGTCCTACCGTCCAGGAGGCCCTAAAAGCCCGCAAAACGCCATTTTGCCCTTTCCTCATCGGGACTTCCGAGGGGAACTCATGAACCAGCTCCAGGAGTGGCATGCCAGAAATTGCAACTTGACCCGTCGCCGGGCAGATTCGCTACTCTCTGCGGGAATACCCCCACCGGGTGCCGGGTAAAGGCCTCGGATCTGACCTCATGGACTTCCGTCTGTGCACGGATTTTGCTCTCGCGGGCCCAAGAGCCACATTGCCCGGCCTGCCAATGCAACCCGAGGTCCATTGGCCTCATTGGTTAATTATTTCCCGAGAAAACACTTTGCCTCTCCGCCAGAGACTAAGTCCAATTGGTTAATCATTTCTCAAGGCCACAATTTGCCTGCCGTTCAGAGACTAAGTCCAATTGGTTAACCATTTCTCTTGAAAACACTTTGCCTCTCTGCCAGAGACTAAGTCCAATTGGTTAACCATTTCTCGTGAAAACACTTTGTCTCTCTGCCAGAGACCAAGTCCAATTGGTTAACCATTTCTCAGGGGCACACCGAGGGCAACCTGTAACGTCTCGCGGGCCCGGGGGCCTCTTTGCACGGCCTGCCAATGCAATCCGAGGCGCACTGTCCTTCGTTTGGTTAACCATTTCTCAGG
Source organism: Cetorhinus maximus (assembly GCF_964194155.1). Taxonomy (NCBI): domain Eukaryota; kingdom Metazoa; phylum Chordata; class Chondrichthyes; order Lamniformes; family Cetorhinidae; genus Cetorhinus; species Cetorhinus maximus. The sequence continues at coordinate 142,276 of NW_027596737.1, read as the reverse complement.
GGCACACCGAGGGCACCCTGCATTGTCTCGCGGGCCCGGAGGCCACTTTGCACGGCCTGCCAATGCAATCGGAGGTGCTTCGCCCTTGGCCGCCTTCCCGGCCGGCTTCGGGACGTTTCCGGGGCTCTCACCGGGGCAAATCCGGTCCCCCGGGCGATTAGGAGGCTTCCCCGGGCAGGCCCGGGCTTCAGTCCGCCGCTTTTCCATCCCGGCCGAAAGAGGCGAAAAATGCCGAAAATGGCCAAAAATGGCCGCCGGCAGGGCCTGTCGGTCGGTTTGGCGGCAGCCTGGGTCGGTCCCTGCAGACCTGGAGGCTCGAGAAGGCGTTTGGCGATGTCGACCGATTCTCGATTTGCCACCTCCTACTATTCTGCAGGTACCCCGCCAACCTCCCCTGCCGACAATTCCAACCGTAAGGTCGGGCGGTAGTCCTACCGACGAAGAGGCCCCAAAGCCCGCAAAACGCCATTTTGCCCTTTCCTCATCGGGACTTCCGAGGGGAACTCATGAACCAGCTCCAGGAGTGGCATGCCAGAAATTGCAACTTGACCCGTCGCCGGGCAGATTCGCTGCTCTCTGCGGGAATACCCCCACCGGGCGCCGGGTAAGGTCCTCGGATCTGACCTCATGGGCTTCCGTCCTCGCACGGATTTTGCTCTCCCGGGCCCAGGGGCCACTTTCCCCGGCCTTGCGAAGGCAATCGGAGGTGCTTCGCCCTCGAAACCGCCTTCCCGGCCGGCTTCGGGACGTTTCCGGGGCAAATCCGGTCCCGCGGGCGAAGGGGAGCCTTCCCCGGGCACGCCCGGGCTTCAGGCCGCCGCTTTCCGTGACCTACCGAAAGACGCGAAAAATGCCGAAAATGGCCAAAAATGGCCGCCCGGCACGGCCTCGCGGTCGGTTTGGGGGCAGCCTGGGTCGGTCCCTGCAGACCTGGAGGCTCGAGAAGGCACTTGGCGATGTCGACCGATTCTCGATTTGCCACCTCCTACTATTCTGCAGGTACCCCGCCAACCTCCCCAGCCAACAAATCGCAAATGCCGATCGGCGGGTGACCGTCCGGTAGTCATGCCGACGAAGAGGCACCTAGGCCCCGCAAACGCTTCCAAATCCGACCCCATCCCGGACCGGTTCTTTTTTAAAAAAGGCTCCCAGGACTCCGGATTTTTTCCTGCCGCACTCGGGACCACCCGACGGACACGAAACCGGGAACCTTTCCCCGGTCCGACCCTCCTCGGCCCGGCCAGCCGACGTCGAAGCGGCCGACTGGTTAATGATTTCACCCTGCTCCGACGTGACGCGTTTTCCAACCGCGCATGCGCGGCTCTGCCTCCCGAACCGCCCCCTCACGTGGGGGCTCTGGGTCCGCCCCCCGGCAGCCATTTCCTCCTGCCGGTCCGTTATTTTACGCCGTTTTTCGCCCTCCAGCCCTGCCGGAATGCTGCCTGCTCGCTGGTTAACCATTTCGCTCCCTGCACTTCGGCTTCTGCCCTGCTGGGGAAGCCCGCTGCTGCCTCTAACCGTACTCACGGGCGGGCGGCTCTGCTGCGCGGCCTCCGGCCACGCCCCCTCACCTGGTTTGCTGGGAACCCGCCCCCGGCAGCCTGTCAGTCGTGCCGGTTCGGTCTTATCGGCCCTTTTTGCACCTTCCCTGCCTGCTGGCATGCTTCGGCTCACCGGTCAACCGGTTCCCCGTTCTCCACTTAGACTTTTGAGCTGCGGGGCTGGTCTGCCGCGAACTGCACCCGTATTACGGGGCGGGCGGCTCTACTGCCCGTACGGCTGCCCTGCCTGTTAACTGGTTAACCGTTTCCCCGTCCACTACTTCGTCCCTGGACCTGCCGGTGTGTTCTGCAGCTAACTGCACCCGTATTACGGGGCGGGACGCTCCGCTTACCGGCCGGCTGCCATGCCTGCTTAACTGGTCAACCATTTACTCACATATACTTAGCCCCTGGAGCTGCTGGGCTGGTCGGCGCCCTAACTGCACCCTTGTTGCCGGGAGGTCGGCACTAATTGCCGGCCGGCCGGCTGCCCTGCCTGCTAACTGGTAAACCCTTTACCCACATGTACTTAGCCCCTGGATACTGATGGGCTGTTCTGCACCTAACTGCACCCTGATTAGCGGGCGGGCGGCTCTAATTGCCGGCCGGCTGCCCTGCCTGCTAACTGGTTAACCATTGACCCACATGTACTTAGCCCCTGGAAACAGAGGGGCTGTTCTGCACCTAACTGCACCCTTATTAGCGGGCGGACAGGCGGCCGGCTCTAATTACCGGCCGGCCGGCTGCCCTGCCTGCTAACTGGTTAACCATTTACCCACATGTACTTAGCCCCTGGAAACTGATGGGCTGTTCTGCACCTAACTGCACCCTTATTAGTGGGCGGACAGGCGGCCGGCTCTAATTACCGGCCGGCCGGCTGCCCTGCCTGCTAACTGGTTAACCATTTACCCACATGTACTTAGCCCCTGGAAACTGATGGGCTGTCCTGCACCTAACTGCACCCTGATTAGCGGGCGGGCGGCTCTAATTGCCGGCCGGCTGCTCTGCCTGCTAACTGGTTCACCATTGACCCACATGTACTTAGCCCCTGGAAACTGATGGGCTGTCCTGCACCTAACTGCACCCTTATTAGCGGGCGGACAGGCGGCCGGCTGTAATTCCCGGCCGGCTGCGCTGCCTGCTAACTGGTTAACCATTTACCCACATGTACTTAGCCCCTGGAAACTGATGGGCTGTTCTGCAACTCACTGCACCCTTACTGGCGGGCGGACAGGCGGCCGGCTCTAATTACCGGCCGGCCGGCTGCCCTGCCTTGCTAACTGGTTAACCATTTACCCACATGTACTTAGCCCCTGGAAACTGATGGGCTGTTCTGCACCTAACTGCACCCTTATCACCGGGCGGGCGGCTCTAATTACCGGCCGGCCGGCTGCCCTGCCTGCTAACTGGTTAACCTTTTACCCACATGTACTTAGCCCCTGGAAACTGATGGGCTGTTCTGCACCTAACTGCACCCTTACTAGCGGGCGGACAGGCGGCCGGCTCTAATTACCGGCCGGCCGGCTGCCCTGCCTTGCTAACTGGTTAACCATTTACCCACATGTACTTAGCCCCTGGAAACTGATGGGCTGTCCTGCACCTAACTGCACCCTTACTAGCGGGCGGGCGGCTGTAATTAGCGGCCGGCTGCCCTGCCTGCTAACTGGTTCATCATTTACCCACATGTACTTAGCCCCTGGAGCTGCTGCGCTGGTCGGCACCTAACTGCAGCCCTATGGCCGGGAGGTCGGCTCTAATTACCGGCCGGCTGCCCTGCCTGCTAACTGGTTAATCATTTACCCACATGTCCTTAGCCCCTGGAGCTGCTGGGCTGGTCGGCACCTAACTGCACCCGTAATGGCCGGGAGGTCGGCTCTAATTACCGGCCGGCTGCCCTGCCTGCTAACTGGTTAACCATTTACCCACATGTACTTAGCCCCTGGAGCTGATGGGCTGTTCTGCACCGAACTGCACCCTGATTAGCGGGCGGGCGGCTCTAATTGCCGGCCGGCTGCCCTGCCTGCTAACTGGTTAACCATTTACCCGCATGTACTTAGCCCCTGGAGCTGCTGGGCTGGCCGGCACCTAACTGCACCCTTATCACCGGGCGGGCGGCTCTAATTACCGGCCGGCCGGCTGCCCTGCCTGCTAACTGGTTCACCATTTACCCACATGTACATAGCCCCTGGAGCTGCTGGGCTGGCCGGCACCTAACTGCACCCTTATCACCGGGCGGGCGGCTCTAATTACCGGCCGGCCGGCTGCCCTGCCTGCTAACTGGTTAACCATTTACCCACATGTACTTAGCCCCTGGAAAATGATGGGCTGTTCTGCACCTATCTGCACCCTGATTAGCGGGCGGGCGGCTCTAATTGCCGGCCGGCTGCTCTGCCTGCTGACTGGTTAACCATTTACCCACATGTCCTTAGCCCCTGGAAGCTGATGGGCTGTTCTGCACCTAACTGCACCCTGATTAGCGGGCGGGCGGCTGTAATTGCCGGCCGGCTGCATTGCCTGCTAACTGGTTAACCATTGACCCACATGTACTTAGCCCCTGGAAACAGAGGGGCTGTTCTGCACCTAACTGCACCCTTATTAGCGGGCGGACAGGCGGACGGCTCTAATTACCGGCCGGCCGGCTGCCCTGCCTGCTAACTGGTTAACCATTTACCCACATGTACTTAGCCCCTTGAAACTGATGGGCTGTTCTGCACCATACTGCACCCTTATTAGCGGGCGGACAGGCGGCCGGCTCTAATTACCGGCCGGCCGGCTGCCCTGCCTGCTAACTGGTTCACCATTTACCCACATGTCCTTAGCCCCTGGAAGCTGATGGGCTGTTCTGCACCAAACTGCACCCTTATTAGCGGGCGGGCGGGCGGCTCTAATTGCCGGCCGGCTGCTCTGCCTGCTAACTGGTTAACCATTGACCCACATGTACTTAGCCCCTGGAGCTGATGGGCTGTTCTGCACCTAACTGCACCTTGATTAGCGGGCGGGCGGCTCTAATTGCCGGCCGGCTGCTCTGCCTGCTAACTGGTTCACCATTTACCCACATGTACTTAGCCCCTGGAAACTGATGGGCTGTTCTGCACCTAACTGCACCTTGATTAGCGGGCGGGCGGCTCTAATTGCCGGCCGGCTGCTCTGCCTGCTAACTGGTTCACCATTTACCCACATGTACTTAGCCCCTGGAAACTGATGGGCTGTTCTGCACCTAACTGCACCCTGATTC
>NW_027596737.1:115000-125000 GCF_964194155.1 Cetorhinus maximus | reverse complement strand
TGTGATTTTTTTTTTTGCTGCTCATAAATACAATTTTCTTATTTGTAAAACAACGGAAGCAACCTGTTGGCGCTCGCACGGAGAGGAAATGCCGACCGGCGTGCGTCGCCTGCGTTCAAAAGGGTTCTGGGCACGCACACAGTGTTGACTCTGTCCATGTCAAACACTCTAGTGTGCAACCCAAGGGGACTCAGGCACCCCCGCCCCAAAGGTGCCTGTGAACAGACTTTGTATTTTTATTTTTCATCATCAAGTACACCGCCAGGTGACACTTTGTGATTTTTTTTGTTCATAAATACACATGTATATATATATATATATTTGACACTTTGTCATTTTGTCTGTTCTTTTCGCCACAGGCCAAGTTTATTAAACCAGGGTTACCACCGGTCTGGACCCTGGCCGATATTTCAGACCGACAACAGAGTTCGGAAAGCCCGCACAAATTCATCTTAAATCCTCATATAGGACTTCCGAGAGCTCTTTGAAAGGTATTCTATTTGAAAACGCTTACCACCCTCAAAGTCGCACTTTTCTGGGCATTTTTAAAGTGTGACCGTTGTCTGAAAATGTTCTGAAAATCGTGTCCCCGAAAATCTCCGGGTACCCCGCCAACCTCCCCTGCCAACAATTGCAACCGTAAGGTCGGGCGGTAGGCCTACCGTCCAGGAGGCCCCAAAGCCCGCAAAACGCCATTTTGCCATTTTCTCATCGGGACTTCCGAGGGGAACTCATTAACGAGCTCCAGGAGTGGTATGCCAGAAATTGCAACTTGACCCGTCGCCGGGCACACCCGCTACTCTCTGCGGGAATACCCCCACCGGGTGCCGGGTAAAGGCCTCGGATCTGACCTCATGGACTTCCGTCTGCGCACGGATTTTGCTCTCGCGGGCCCAAGAGCCACTTTCCACGGCCTACCAACGCAATCCGAAGTGCATTGGCCAACCATTACAACGGGAAACACTTTGCCTCTCCGCCAGAGACTAAGTCCAATTGGTTAACCATTTCTCAGGAAAACACTTTGCCTCTCTGCCAGAGACTAAGTCCAATTGGTTAACCATTTCTCTTGAAAACACTTTGCCTCTCTGCCAGAGACTAAGTCCAATTGGTTAACCATTTCTCATGGCCACAGTTTGCCTGCCGTTCAGAGACTAAGTCCAATTGGTTAACCATTTCTCGTGAAAACACTTTGTCTCTCCGCCAGAGACTAAGTCCAATTGGTTAACCATTTCTCGTGAAAACACTTTGCCTCTCCGCCAGAGACTAAGTCCAATTGGTTAACCATTTCTCTTGAAAACACTTTGCCTCTCTGCCAGAGACTAAGTCCAATTGGTTAACCATTTCTCGTGAAAACACTTTGTCTCTCTGCCAGAGACTAAGTCCAATTGGTTAACCATTTCTCGTGAAAACACTTTGTCTCTCCGCCAGAGACTAAGTCCAATTGGTTAATCATTTCTCAAGGCCACAATTTGCCTGCCGTTCAGAGACCAAGTCCAATTGGTTAACCATTTCTCTTGAAAACACTTTGCCTCTCTGGCAGAGACTAAGTCCAATTGGTTAACAATTTCTCTTGAAAACACTTTGTCTCTCCGCCAGAGACTAAGTCCAATTGGTTAACCATTTCTCTTGAAAACACTTTGCCTCTCTGCCAGAGACTAAGTCCAATTGGTTAACCATTTCTCGTGAAAACACTTTGTCTCTCCGCCAGAGACTTAGTCCAATTGGTTAATCATTTCTCAAGGCCACAATTTGCCTGCCGTTCAGAGACCAAGTCCAATTGGTTAACCATTTCTCTTGAAAACACTTTGCCTCTCTGCCTCTCTGCCTCTCTGCCAGAGACTAAGTCCAATTGGTTAACCATTTCTCTTGAAAACACTTTGTCTCTCCGCCAGAGACTAAGTCCAATTGGTTAATCATTTCTCAGGAAAACACTTTGTCTCTCCGCCAGAGACTAAGTCCAATTGGTTAATCATTTCTCAGGAAAACACTTTGCCTCTCTGCCAGAGACTAAGTCCAATTGGTTGACCATTTCTCGTGAAAACACTTTGCCTCTCTGCCAGAGACTAAGTCCAATTGGTTAACCATTTCTCTTGAAAACACTTTGTCTCTCCGCCAGAGACTAAGTCCAATTGGTTAACCATTTCTCTTGAAAACACTTTGCCTCTCTGCCAGAGACTAAGTCCAATTGGTTAACCATTTCTCGTGAAAACACTTTGCCTCTCTGCCAGAGACTAAGTCCAATTGGTTAACCATTTCTCGTGAAAACACTTTGCCTCTCTGCCAGAGACTAAGTCCAATTGGTTAACCATTTCTCTTGAAAACACTTTGCCTCTCTGCCAGAGACTAAGTCCAATTGGTTAACCATTTCTCTTGAAAACACTTTGCCTCTCTGCCAGAGACTAAGTCCAATTGGTTAACCATTTCTCGTGAAAACACTTTGTCTCTCCGCCAGAGACTTAGTCCAATTGGTTAATCATTTCTCAAGGCCACAATTTGCCTGCCGTTCAGAGACCAAGTCCAATTGGTTAACCATTTCTCTTGAAAACACTTTGCCTCTCTGCCTCTCTGCCTCTCTGCCAGAGACTAAGTCCAATTGGTTAACCATTTCTCTTGAAAACACTTTGTCTCTCCGCCAGAGACTAAGTCCAATTGGTTAATCATTTCTCAGGAAAACACTTTGTCTCTCCGCCAGAGACTAAGTCCAATTGGTTAATCATTTCTCAGGAAAACACTTTGCCTCTCTGCCAGAGACTAAGTCCAATTGGTTGACCATTTCTCGTGAAAACACTTTGCCTCTCTGCCAGAGACTAAGTCCAATTGGTTAACCATTTCTCTTGAAAACACTTTGTCTCTCCGCCAGAGACTAAGTCCAATTGGTTAACCATTTCTCTTGAAAACACTTTGCCTCTCTGCCAGAGACTAAGTCCAATTGGTTAACCATTTCTCGTGAAAACACTTTGCCTCTCTGCCAGAGACTAAGTCCAATTGGTTAACCATTTCTCGTGAAAACACTTTGCCTCTCTGCCAGAGACTAAGTCCAATTGGTTAACCATTTCTCTTGAAAACACTTTGCCTCTCTGCCAGAGACTAAGTCCAATTGGTTAACCATTTCTCGTGAAAACACTTTGCCTCTCTGCCAGAGACTAAGTCCAATTGGTTAACCATTTCTCGTGAAAACACTTTGTCTCTCCGCCAGCGACAAAGTCCAATTGGTTAACCATTTCTCTGGAAAACACTTTGCCTCTCTGCCAGAGACTAAGTCCAATTGGTTAACAATTTCTCTTGAAAACACTTTGCCTCTCTGCCAGAGACTAAGTCCAATTGGTAAACCATTTCTCGTGAAAACACTTTGTCTCTCTCTGCCAGAGACTAAGTCCAATTGGTTAACCATTTCTCAGGGGCACTCCGAGGGCAATCTGTAACGTCTCGCGGGCCCGGGGGCCCCTTTGCACGGCCTGCGAATGCAATCCGAGGCGCACTGTCCTTCGTTTGGTTAACCATTTCTCAGGGGCACACCGAGGGCACCCTGCATTGTCTCGCGGGCCCGGAGGCCACTTTGCACGGCCTGCCAATGCAATCCGAGGTGCTTCGCCCTTGGCCGCCTTCCCGGCCGGCTTCGGGACGTTTCGGGGGCTCTCACCGGGGCAAATCCGGTCCCCCGGGCGATTACGAGGCCTCCCCGGGCAGGCCAGGGCTTCAGGCCGCCGCTTTTCCATCCCGGCCGAAAGAGGCGAAAAATGCCGAAAATGGCCAAAAATGGCCGCCGGCAGGGCCTGTCGGTCGGTTTGGCGGCAGCCTGGGTCGGTCCCTGCAGACCTGGAGGCTCGAGAAGGTTTTTGGCGATGTCGACCGATTCTCGATTTGCCACCTCCTACTATTCTGCAGGTACCCCGCCAACCTCCCCTGCCAACAATTCCAACCGTAAGGTCGGGCGGTAGTCCTACCGTCGAGGAGGCCCTAAAAGCCCGCAAAACGCCATTTTGCCCTTTCCTCATCGGGACTTCCGAGGGGAACTCATGAACCAGCTCCATGAGTGGCATGCCAGAAATTGCAACTTGACCCGTCGCCGGGCGCACTCGCTGCTCTCTGCGGGAATACCCCCACCGGGTGCCGGGTAAAGGCCTCGGATCTGACCTCATGGACTTCCGTCTGTGCACGGATTTTGCTCTCGCGGGCCCAAGAGCCACATTGCCCGGCCTGCCAATGCAACCCGAGGTCCATTGGCCTCATTGGTTAATTATTTCTCGAGAAAACACTTTGCCTCTCTGCCAGAGACTAAGTCCAATTGGTTAATCATTTCTCAGGGGCACAGTTTGCCTGCCGTTCAGAGACTAAGTCCAATTGGTTAACCATTTCTCGTGAAAACACATTGCCTCTCTGCCAGAGACTAAGTCCAATTGGTTAACCATTTCTCTTGAAAACACTTTGCCTCTCTGCCAGAGACTAAGTCCAATTGGTTAACCATTTCTCATGGCCACAATTTGCCTGCCGTTCAGAGACTAAGTCCAATTGGTTAACCATTTCTCGTGCAAACACTTTGCCTCTCTGCCAGAGACTAAGTCCAATTGGTTAACCATTTCTCGTGAAAGCACTTTGTCTCTCTGCCAGAGACTAAGTCCAATTGGTTAACCATTTCTCAGGGGCACACCGAGGGCAATCTGTAACGTCTCGCGGGCCCGGGGGCCCCTTTGCACGGCCTGCGAATGCAATCCGAGGCGCATTGTCCTTCTTTCGGTTAACCATTTCTCAGGGGCACACCGAGGGCACCCTGCATTGTCTCGCGGGCCCGGAGGCCACTTTGCACGGCCTGCCAATGCAATCCGAGGTGCTTCGCCCTTGGCCGCCTTCCCGGCCGGCTTCGGGACGTTTCCGGGGCTCTCACCGGGGCAAATCCGGTCCCCCGGGCGATTAGGAGGCTTCCCCGGGCAGGCCCGGGCTTCAGTCCGCCGCTTTTCCATCCCGGCCGAAAGAGGCGAAAAATGCCGAAAATGGCCAAAAATGGCCGCCGGCAGGGCCTCTCGGTCGGTTTGGCGGCAGCCTGGGTCGGTCCCTGCAGACCTGGAGGCTCGAGAAGGCGTTTGGCGAGGTCGACCGATTCTCGATTTGCCACCTCCTACTATTCTGCAGGTACCCCGCCAACCTCCCCTGCCGACAATTCCAAGCGTAAGGTCGGGCGGTAGTCCTACCGACGAAGAGGCCCCAAAGCCCGCAAAACGCCATTTTGCCCTTTCCTCATCGGGACTTCCGAGGGGAACTCATGAACCAGCTCCAGGAGTGGCATGCCAGAAATTGCAACTTGACCCGTCGCCGGGCGCACTCGCTGCTCTTTGCGGGAATACCCCCACCGGGCGCCGGGTAAGAGCCTCGGATCTGACCTCATGGGCTTCCGTCCTCGCACGGATTTTGCTCTCCCGGGCCCAGGGGCCACTTTCCCCGGCCTTGCGAAGGCAATCGGAGGTGCTTCGCCCTCGAAACCGCCTTCCCGGCCGGCTTCGGGACGTTTCCGGGGCAAATCCGGTCCCGCGGGCGAAGGGGAGCCTTCCCCGGGCACGCCCGGGCTTCAGGCCGCCGCTTTCCGTGACCTACCGAAAGACGCGAAAAATGCCGAAAATGGCCAAAAATGGCCGCCCGGCACGGCCTCGCGGTCGGTTTGGGGGCAGCCTGGGTCGGTCCCTGCAGACCTGGAGGCTCGAGAAGGCACTTGGCGATGTCGACCGATTCTCGATTTGCCACCTCCTACTATTCTGCAGGTACCCCGCCAACCTCCCCAGCCAACAAATCGCAAATGCCGATCGGCGGGTGACCGTCCGGTAGTCATGCCGACGAAGAGGCACCTAGGCCCCGCAAACGCTTCCAAATCCGACCCCATCCCGGACCGGTTCTTTTTTAAAAAAGGCTCCCAGGACTCCGGATTTTTTCCTGCCGCACTCGGGACCACCCGACGGACACGAAACCGGGAACCTTTCCCCGGTCCGACCCTCCTCGGCCCGGCCAGCCGACGTCGAAGCGGCCGACTGGTTAATGATTTCACCCTGCTCCGACGTGACGCGTTTTCCAACCGCGCATGCGCGGCTCTGCCTCCCGAACCGCCCCCTCACGTGGGGGCTCTGGGTCCGCCCCCCGGCAGCCATTTCCTCCTGCCGGTCCGTTATTTTACGCCGTTTTTCGCCCTCCAGCCCTGCCGGAATGCTGCCTGCTCGCTGGTTAACCATTTCGCTCCCTGCACTTCGGCTTCTGCCCTGCTGGGGAAGCCCGCTGCTGCCTCTAACCGTACTCACGGGCGGGCGGCTCTGCTGCGCGGCCTCCGGCCACGCCCCCTCACCTGGTTTGCTGGGAACCCGCCCCCGGCAGCCTGTTACTCGTGCCGGTTCGGTCTTATCGGCCCTTTTTGCACCTTCCCTGCCTGCTGGCATGCTTCGGCTCACCGGTCAACCGGTTCCCCGTTCTCCACTTAGACTTTTGAGCTGCGGGGCTGGTCTGCCGCGAACTGCACCCGTATTACGGGGCGGGCGGCTCTTCTGCCCGTACGGCTGCCCTGCCTGTTAACTGGTTAACCGTTTCCCCGTCCAAGTACTTCGTCCCTGGACCTGCCGGTGTGTTCTGCAGCTAACTGCACCCGTATTACGGGGCGGGACGCTCCGCTTACCGGCCGGCTGCCATGCCTGCTTAACTGGTCAACCATTTACTCACATATACTTAGCCCCTGGAGCTGCTGGGCTGGTCGGCGACCTACCTGCACCCTTGTTGCCGGGAGGTCGGCACTAATTGCCGGCCGGCCGGCTGCCCTGCCTGCTAACTGGTAAACCCTTTACCCACATGTACTTAGCCCCTGGATACTGATGGGCTGTTCTGCACCTAACTGCACCCTGATTAGCGGGCGGGCGGCTGTAATTGCCGGCCGGCTGCTCTGCCTGCTAACTGGTTAACCATTGACCCACATGTACTTAGCCCCTGGAAACAGAGGGGCTGTTCTGCACCTAACTGCACCCTTATTAGCGGGCGGACAGGCGGCCGGCTCTAATTACCGGCCGGCCGGCTGCCCTGCCTGCTAACTGGTTAACCATTTACCCACATGTACTTAGCCCCTGGAAACTGATGGGCTGTTCTGCACCTAACTGCACCCTTATTAGCGGGCGGACAGGCGGCCGGCTCTAATTACCGGCCGGCCGGCTGCCCTGCCTGCTAACTGGTTCACCATTTACCCACATGTCCTTAGCCCCTGGAAGCTGATGGGCTGTTCTGCACCTAACTGCACCCTTATTAGCGGGCGGGCGGCTGTAATTACCGGCCGGCTGCCCTGCCTGCTAACTGGTTAACCATTTACCCACATGTACTTAGCCCCTGGAAACTGATGGGCTGTCCTGCACCTAACTGCACCCTTATTAGCGGGCGGACAGGCGGCCGGCTCTAATTACCGGCCGGCCGGCTGCCCTGCCTTGCTAGCTGGTTAACCATTTACCCACATGTACTTAGCCCCTGGAAACTGATGGGCTGTTCTGCACCTAACTGCACCCTTATTAGTGGGCGGACAGGCGGCCGGCTCTAATTACCGGCCGGCCGGCTGCCCTGCCTGCTAACTGGTTAACCATTTACCCACATGTACTTAGCCCCTGGAAACTGATGGGCTGTCCTGCACCTAACTGCACCCTGATTAGCGGGCGGGCGGCTCTAATTGCCGGCCGGCTGCTCTGCCTGCTAACTGGTTCACCATTGACCCACATGTACTTAGCCCCTGGAAACTGATGGGCTGTCCTGCACCTAACTGCACCCTTATTAGCGGGCGGACAGGCGGCCGGCTGTAATTCCCGGCCGGCTGCGCTGCCTGCTAACTGGTTAACCATTTACCCACATGTACTTAGCCCCTGGAAACTGATGGGCTGTTCTGCAACTCACTGCACCCTTACTGGCGGGCGGACAGGCGGCCGGCTCTAATTACCGGCCGGCCGGCTGCCCTGCCTTGCTAACTGGTTAACCATTTACCCACATGTACTTAGCCCCTGGAAACTGATGGGCTGTTCTGCACCTAACTGCACCCTTATTAGCGGGCGGGCGGCTGTAATTACCGGCCGGCTGCCCTGCCTGCTAACTGGTTAACCTTTTACCCACATGTACTTAGCCCCTGGAAACTGATGGGCTGTTCTGCACCTAACTGCACCCTTACTAGCGGGCGGACAGGCGGCCGGCTCTAATTACCGGCCGGCCGGCTGCCCTGCCTTGCTAACTGGTTAACCATTTACCCACATGTACTTAGCCCCTGGAAACTGATGGGCTGTCCTGCACCTAACTGCACCCTTACTAGCGGGCGGGCGGCTCTAATTAGCGGCCGGCTGCCCTGCCTGCTAACTGGTTCATCATTTACCCACATGTACTTAGCCCCTGGAGCTGCTGGGCTGGTCGGCACCTAACTGCAGCCCTATGGCCGGGAGGTCGGCTCTAATTACCGGCCGGCTGCCCTGCCTGCTAACTGGTTAATCATTTACCCACATGTACTTAGCCCCTGGAGCTGCTGGGCTGGTCGGCACCTAACTGCACCCGTAATGGCCGGGAGGTCGGCTCTAATTACCGGCCGGCTGCCCTGCCTGCTAACTGGTTAACCATTTACCCACATGTACTTAGCCCCTGGAGCTGATGGGCTGTTCTGCACCGAACTGCACCCTGATTAGCGGGCGGGCGGCTCTAATTGCCGGCCGGCTGCCCTGCCTGCTAACTGGTTAACCATTTACCCGCATGTACTTAGCCCCTGGAGCTGCTGGGCTGGCCGGCACCTAACTGCACCCTTATCACCGGGCGGGCGGCTCTAATTACCGGCCGGCCGGCTGCCCTGCCTGCTAACTGGTTCACCATTTACCCACATGTACATAGCCCCTGGAGCTGCTGGGCTGGCCGGCACCTAACTGCACCCTTATCACCGGGCGGGCGGCTCTAATTACCGGCCGGCCGGCTGCCCTGCCTGCTAACTGGTTAACCATTTACCCACATGTACTTAGCCCCTGGAAAATGATGGGCTGTTCTGCACCTATCTGCACCCTGATTAGCGGGCGGGCGGCTCTAATTGCCGGCCGGCTGCTCTGCCTGCTGACTGGTTAACCATTTACCCACATGTCCTTAGCCCCTGGAAGCTGATGGGCTGTTCTGCACCTAACTGCACCCTGATTAGCGGGCGGGCGGCTGTAATTGCCGGCCGGCTGCATTGCCTGCTAACTGGTTAACCATTGACCCACATGTACTTAGCCCCTGGAAACAGAGGGGCTGTTCTGCACCTAACTGCACCCTTATTAGCGGGCGGACAGGCGGACGGCTCTAATTACCGGCCGGCCGGCTGCCCTGCCTGCTAACTGGTTAACCATTTACCCACATGTACTTAGCCCCTGGAAACTGATGGGCTGTTCTGCACCATACTGCACCCTTATTAGCGGGCGGACAGGCGGCCGGCTCTAATTACCGGCCGGCCGGCTGCCCTGCCTGCTAACTGGTTCACCATTTACCCACATGTCCTTAGCCCCTGGAAGCTGATGGGCTGTTCTGCACCAAACTGCACCCTTATTAGCGGGCGGGCGGGCGGCTCTAATTGCCGGCCGGCTGCTCTGCCTGCTAACTGGTTAACCATTGACCCACATGTACTTAGCCCCTGGAGCTGATGGGCTGTTCTGCACCTAACTGCACCTTGATTAGCGGGCGGGCGGCTCTAATTGCCGGCCGGCTGCTCTGCCTGCTAACTGGTTCACCATTTACCCACATGTACTTAGCCCCTGGAAACTGATGGGCTGTTCTGCACCTAACTGCACCTTGATTAGCGGGCGGGCGGCTCTAATTGCCGGCCGGCTGCTCTGCCTGCTAACTGGTTCACCATTTACCCACATGTACTTAGCCCCTGGAAACTGATGGGCTGTTCTGCACCTAACTGCACCCTTATTAGCGGGCGGGCGGCTCTAATTGCCGGCCGGCTGCTCTGCCTGCTAACTGGTTAACCATTTACCCACATGTACTTAGCCCCTGGAAA
>NW_027596737.1:90000-102500 GCF_964194155.1 Cetorhinus maximus | reverse complement strand
TTGTAAAACAACGGAAGCAACATGTTGGCGCTCGCACGACTAGGAAATGCCGACTGGCGTGCGTCGCCTGCGTTCAAAACGGTTCTGGGCACGCACACAGTGCTGACTCTGCCCATGTCAAACACTACAGTGTGCAACCCAAGGGGACTCAGGCACCCCGCCCGCCCCCTAGGTGCCTGTGAACAGGCTTTGTATTTTTATTTTTCATCATCAAGTACACCGCCAGGTGACACTTTGTGATTTTTTTTGCTCATAAATACAGTTTTCTTATTTGTAAAACATCGGAAGCAACATGTTGGCGCTCGCACGGCTAGGAAATGCCGACTGGCGTGCGTCGCCTGCGTTCACATCGGTTCTGGGCACGCACACAGTGCTGACTCTGCCCATGTCAAACACTACAGTGTGCAACCCAAGGGGACTCAGGCACCCCGCCCGCCCCCTAGGTGCCTGTGAACAGGCTTTGTATTTTTATTTCTCATCATCAAGTACACCGCCAGGTGAAACTTTGTGATTTTTTTTTTTGCTGCTCATAAATACAATTTTCTTATTTGTAAAACAACGGAAGCAACCTGTTGGCGCTCGCACGGAGAGGAAATGCCGACCGGCGTGCGTCGCCTGCGTTCAAAAGGGTTCTGGGCACGCACACAGTGTTGACTCTGTCCATGTCAAACACTCTAGTGTGCAACCCAAGGGGACTCAGGCACCCCCGCCCCAAAGGTGCCTGTGAACAGACTTTGTATTTTTATTTTTCATCATCAAGTACACCGCCAGGTGACACTTTGTGATTTTTTTTGTTCATAAATACACATGTATATATATATATATATTTGACACTTTGTCATTTTGTCTGTTCTTTTCGCCACAGGCCAAGTTTATTAAACCAGGGTTACCACCGGTCTGGACCCTGGCCGATATTTCAGACCGACAACAGAGTTCGGAAAGCCCGCACAAATTCATCTTAAATCCTCATATAGGACTTCCGAGAGCTCTTTGAAAGGTATTCTATTTGAAAACGCTTACCACCCTCAAAGTCGCACTTTTCTGGGCATTTTTAAAGTGTGACCGTTGTCTGAAAATGTTCTGAAAATCGTGTCCCCGAAAATCTCCGGGTACCCCGCCAACCTCCCCTGCCAACAATTGCAACCGTAAGGTCGGGCGGTAGGCCTACCGTCCAGGAGGCCCCAAAGCCCGCAAAACGCCATTTTGCCATTTTCTCATCGGGACTTCCGAGGGGAACTCATTAACGAGCTCCAGGAGTGGTATGCCAGAAATTGCAACTTGACCCGTCGCCGGGCACACCCGCTACTCTCTGCGGGAATACCCCCACCGGGTGCCGGGTAAAGGCCTCGGATCTGACCTCATGGACTTCCGTCTGCGCACGGATTTTGCTCTCGCGGGCCCAAGAGCCACTTTCCACGGCCTACCAACGCAATCCGAAGTGCATTGGCCAACCATTACAACGGGAAACACTTTGCCTCTCCGCCAGAGACTAAGTCCAATTGGTTAACCATTTCTCAGGAAAACACTTTGCCTCTCTGCCAGAGACTAAGTCCAATTGGTTAACCATTTCTCTTGAAAACACTTTGCCTCTCTGCCAGAGACTAAGTCCAATTGGTTAACCATTTCTCATGGCCACAGTTTGCCTGCCGTTCAGAGACTAAGTCCAATTGGTTAACCATTTCTCGTGAAAACACTTTGTCTCTCCGCCAGAGACTAAGTCCAATTGGTTAACCATTTCTCGTGAAAACACTTTGCCTCTCCGCCAGAGACTAAGTCCAATTGGTTAACCATTTCTCTTGAAAACACTTTGCCTCTCTGCCAGAGACTAAGTCCAATTGGTTAACCATTTCTCGTGAAAACACTTTGTCTCTCTGCCAGAGACTAAGTCCAATTGGTTAACCATTTCTCGTGAAAACACTTTGTCTCTCCGCCAGAGACTAAGTCCAATTGGTTAATCATTTCTCAAGGCCACAATTTGCCTGCCGTTCAGAGACCAAGTCCAATTGGTTAACCATTTCTCTTGAAAACACTTTGCCTCTCTGGCAGAGACTAAGTCCAATTGGTTAACAATTTCTCTTGAAAACACTTTGTCTCTCCGCCAGAGACTAAGTCCAATTGGTTAACCATTTCTCTTGAAAACACTTTGCCTCTCTGCCAGAGACTAAGTCCAATTGGTTAACCATTTCTCGTGAAAACACTTTGTCTCTCCGCCAGAGACTTAGTCCAATTGGTTAATCATTTCTCAAGGCCACAATTTGCCTGCCGTTCAGAGACCAAGTCCAATTGGTTAACCATTTCTCTTGAAAACACTTTGCCTCTCTGCCTCTCTGCCTCTCTGCCAGAGACTAAGTCCAATTGGTTAACCATTTCTCTTGAAAACACTTTGTCTCTCCGCCAGAGACTAAGTCCAATTGGTTAATCATTTCTCAGGAAAACACTTTGTCTCTCCGCCAGAGACTAAGTCCAATTGGTTAATCATTTCTCAGGAAAACACTTTGCCTCTCTGCCAGAGACTAAGTCCAATTGGTTGACCATTTCTCGTGAAAACACTTTGCCTCTCTGCCAGAGACTAAGTCCAATTGGTTAACCATTTCTCTTGAAAACACTTTGTCTCTCCGCCAGAGACTAAGTCCAATTGGTTAACCATTTCTCTTGAAAACACTTTGCCTCTCTGCCAGAGACTAAGTCCAATTGGTTAACCATTTCTCGTGAAAACACTTTGCCTCTCTGCCAGAGACTAAGTCCAATTGGTTAACCATTTCTCGTGAAAACACTTTGCCTCTCTGCCAGAGACTAAGTCCAATTGGTTAACCATTTCTCTTGAAAACACTTTGCCTCTCTGCCAGAGACTAAGTCCAATTGGTTAACCATTTCTCTTGAAAACACTTTGCCTCTCTGCCAGAGACTAAGTCCAATTGGTTAACCATTTCTCGTGAAAACACTTTGTCTCTCCGCCAGAGACTTAGTCCAATTGGTTAATCATTTCTCAAGGCCACAATTTGCCTGCCGTTCAGAGACCAAGTCCAATTGGTTAACCATTTCTCTTGAAAACACTTTGCCTCTCTGCCTCTCTGCCTCTCTGCCAGAGACTAAGTCCAATTGGTTAACCATTTCTCTTGAAAACACTTTGTCTCTCCGCCAGAGACTAAGTCCAATTGGTTAATCATTTCTCAGGAAAACACTTTGTCTCTCCGCCAGAGACTAAGTCCAATTGGTTAATCATTTCTCAGGAAAACACTTTGCCTCTCTGCCAGAGACTAAGTCCAATTGGTTGACCATTTCTCGTGAAAACACTTTGCCTCTCTGCCAGAGACTAAGTCCAATTGGTTAACCATTTCTCTTGAAAACACTTTGTCTCTCCGCCAGAGACTAAGTCCAATTGGTTAACCATTTCTCTTGAAAACACTTTGCCTCTCTGCCAGAGACTAAGTCCAATTGGTTAACCATTTCTCGTGAAAACACTTTGCCTCTCTGCCAGAGACTAAGTCCAATTGGTTAACCATTTCTCGTGAAAACACTTTGCCTCTCTGCCAGAGACTAAGTCCAATTGGTTAACCATTTCTCTTGAAAACACTTTGCCTCTCTGCCAGAGACTAAGTCCAATTGGTTAACCATTTCTCGTGAAAACACTTTGCCTCTCTGCCAGAGACTAAGTCCAATTGGTTAACCATTTCTCGTGAAAACACTTTGTCTCTCCGCCAGCGACAAAGTCCAATTGGTTAACCATTTCTCTGGAAAACACTTTGCCTCTCTGCCAGAGACTAAGTCCAATTGGTTAACAATTTCTCTTGAAAACACTTTGCCTCTCTGCCAGAGACTAAGTCCAATTGGTAAACCATTTCTCGTGAAAACACTTTGTCTCTCTCTGCCAGAGACTAAGTCCAATTGGTTAACCATTTCTCAGGGGCACTCCGAGGGCAATCTGTAACGTCTCGCGGGCCCGGGGGCCCCTTTGCACGGCCTGCGAATGCAATCCGAGGCGCACTGTCCTTCGTTTGGTTAACCATTTCTCAGGGGCACACCGAGGGCACCCTGCATTGTCTCGCGGGCCCGGAGGCCACTTTGCACGGCCTGCCAATGCAATCCGAGGTGCTTCGCCCTTGGCCGCCTTCCCGGCCGGCTTCGGGACGTTTCGGGGGCTCTCACCGGGGCAAATCCGGTCCCCCGGGCGATTACGAGGCCTCCCCGGGCAGGCCAGGGCTTCAGGCCGCCGCTTTTCCATCCCGGCCGAAAGAGGCGAAAAATGCCGAAAATGGCCAAAAATGGCCGCCGGCAGGGCCTGTCGGTCGGTTTGGCGGCAGCCTGGGTCGGTCCCTGCAGACCTGGAGGCTCGAGAAGGTTTTTGGCGATGTCGACCGATTCTCGATTTGCCACCTCCTACTATTCTGCAGGTACCCCGCCAACCTCCCCTGCCAACAATTCCAACCGTAAGGTCGGGCGGTAGTCCTACCGTCGAGGAGGCCCTAAAAGCCCGCAAAACGCCATTTTGCCCTTTCCTCATCGGGACTTCCGAGGGGAACTCATGAACCAGCTCCATGAGTGGCATGCCAGAAATTGCAACTTGACCCGTCGCCGGGCGCACTCGCTGCTCTCTGCGGGAATACCCCCACCGGGTGCCGGGTAAAGGCCTCGGATCTGACCTCATGGACTTCCGTCTGTGCACGGATTTTGCTCTCGCGGGCCCAAGAGCCACATTGCCCGGCCTGCCAATGCAACCCGAGGTCCATTGGCCTCATTGGTTAATTATTTCTCGAGAAAACACTTTGCCTCTCTGCCAGAGACTAAGTCCAATTGGTTAATCATTTCTCAGGGGCACAGTTTGCCTGCCGTTCAGAGACTAAGTCCAATTGGTTAACCATTTCTCGTGAAAACACATTGCCTCTCTGCCAGAGACTAAGTCCAATTGGTTAACCATTTCTCTTGAAAACACTTTGCCTCTCTGCCAGAGACTAAGTCCAATTGGTTAACCATTTCTCATGGCCACAGTTTGCCTGCCGTTCAGAGACTAAGTCCAATTGGTTAACCATTTCTCTGGAAAACACTTTGCCTCTCTGCCAGAGACTAAGTCCAATTGGTTAACCATTTCTCGTGAAAACACTTGGTCTCTCCGCCAGAGACTAAGTCCAATTGGTTAATCATTTCTCAGGGGCACACCGAGGGCAACCTGTAACGTCTGGCGGGCCCGGGGGCCCCTTTGCACGGCCTGCGAAGGCAATCCGAGGTGCATTGTCCTTCGTTCGGTTAACCATTTCTCAGTGGCACACCGAGGGCAACCTGTAACGTCTCGCGGGCCCGGGGGCCCCTTTGCACGTCCTGCCAATGCAATCCGAGGCGCACTGTCCTTCGTTTGGTTAACCATTTCTCAGGGGCACACCGAGGGCACCCTGCATTGTCTCGCGGGCCCGGAGGCCACTTTGCACGGCCTGCCAACGCAATGCGAGGTGCTTCGCCCTTGGCCGCCTTCCCGGCCGGCTTCGGGACGTTTCGGGGGCTCTCACCGGGGCAAATCCGGTCCCCCGGGCGATTAGGAGGCCTCCCCGGGCAGGCCCGGGCTTCAGGCCGCCGCTTTTCCATCCCGGCCGAAAGAGGCGAAAAATGCCGAAAATGGCCAAAAATGGCCGCCGGCAGGGCCTCTCGGTCGGTTTGGCGGCAGCCTGGGTCGGTCCCTGCAGACCTGGAGGCTCGAGAAGGTTTTTGGCGATGTCGACCGATTCTCGATTTGCCACCTCCTACTATTCTGCAGGTACCCCGCCAACCTCCCCTGCCGACAATTCCAACCGTAAGGTCGGGCGGTAGTCCTACCGACGAAGAGGCCCCAAAGCCCGCAAAACGCCATTTTGCCCTTTCCTCATCGGGACTTCCGCGGGGAACTCATTAACCAGCTCCATGAGTGGCATGCCAGAAATTGCAACTTGACCCGTCGCCGGGCAGATTCGCTACTCTCTGCGGGAATACCCCCACCGGGTGCCGGGTAAAGGCCTCGGATCTGACCTCATGGACTTCCGTCTGTGCACGGATTTTGCTCTCGCGGGCCCAAGAGCCACATTGCCCGGCCTGCCAATGCAACCCGAGGTCCATTGGCCTCATTGGTTAATTATTTCTCGAGAAAACACTTTGCCTCTCCGCCAGAGACTAAGTCCAATTGGTTAATCATTTCTCAAGGCCACAATTTGCCTGCCGTTCAGAGACTAAGTCCAATTGGTTAACCATTTCTCTGGAAAACACTTTGCCTCTCTGCCAGAGACTAAGTCCAATTGGTTAACCATTTCTCTTGAAAACACTTTGCCTCTCTGCCAGAGACTAAGTCCAATTGGTTAACCATTTCTCAGGGGCTCACCGAGGGCAATCTGTAACGTCTCGCGGGCCCGGGGGCCCCTTTGCACGGCCTGCCAATGCAATCCGAGCCGCACTGTCCTTCGTTTGGTTAACCATTTCTCAGGGGCACACCGAGGGCACCCTGCATTGTCTCGCGGGCCCGGAGGCCACTTTGCACGGCCTGCCAACGCAATGCGAGGTGCTTCGCCCTTGGCCGCCTTCCCGGCCGGCTTCGGGACGTTTCGGGGGCTCTCACCGGGGCAAATCCGGTCCCCCGGGCGATTAGGAGGCCTCCCCGGGCAGGCCCGGGCTTCAGGCCGCCGCTTTTCCATCCCGGCCGAAAGAGGCGAAAAATGCCGAAAATGGCCAAAAATGGCCGCCGGCAGGGCCTCTCGGTCGGTTTGGCGGCAGCCTGGGTCGGTCCCTGCAGACCTGGAGGCTCGAGAAGGTTTTTGGCGATGTCGACCGATTCTCGATTTGCCACCTCCTACTATTCTGCAGGTACCCCGCCAACCTCCCCTGCCGACAATTCCAACCGTAAGGTCGGGCGGTAGTCCTACCGACGAAGAGGCCCCAAAGCCCGCAAAACGCCATTTTGCCCTTTCCTCATCGGGACTTCCGCGGGGAACTCATTAACCAGCTCCATGAGTGGCATGCCAGAAATTGCAACTTGACCCGTCGCCGGGCAGATTCGCTACTCTCTGCGGGAATACCCCCACCGGGTGCCGGGTAAAGGCCTCGGATCTGACCTCATGGACTTCCGTCTGTGCACGGATTTTGCTCTCGCGGGCCCAAGAGCCTCATTGCCCGGCCTGCCAATGCAACCCGAGGTCCATTGGCCTCATTGGTTAATTATTTCTCGAGAAAACACTTTGCCTCTCCGCCAGAGACTAAGTCCAATTGGTTAATCATTTCTCAAGGCCACAATTTGCCTGCCGTTCAGAGACTAAGTCCAATTGGTTAACCATTTCTCGTGCAAACACTTTGCCTCTCTGCCAGAGACTAAGTCCAATTGGTTAACCATTTCTCGTGAAAGCACTTTGTCTCTCTGCCAGAGACTAAGTCCAATTGGTTAACCATTTCTCAGGGGCACACCGAGGGCAATCTGTAACGTCTCGCGGGCCCGGGGGCCCCTTTGCACGGCCTGCGAATGCAATCCGAGGCGCATTGTCCTTCTTTCGGTTAACCATTTCTCAGGGGCACACCGAGGGCACCCTGCATTGTCTCGCGGGCCCGGAGGCCACTTTGCACGGCCTGCCAATGCAATCCGAGGTGCTTCGCCCTTGGCCGCCTTCCCGGCCGGCTTCGGGACGTTTCCGGGGCTCTCACCGGGGCAAATCCGGTCCCCCGGGCGATTAGGAGGCTTCCCCGGGCAGGCCCGGGCTTCAGTCCGCCGCTTTTCCATCCCGGCCGAAAGAGGCGAAAAATGCCGAAAATGGCCAAAAATGGCCGCCGGCAGGGCCTCTCGGTCGGTTTGGCGGCAGCCTGGGTCGGTCCCTGCAGACCTGGAGGCTCGAGAAGGCGTTTGGCGAGGTCGACCGATTCTCGATTTGCCACCTCCTACTATTCTGCAGGTACCCCGCCAACCTCCCCTGCCGACAATTCCAAGCGTAAGGTCGGGCGGTAGTCCTACCGACGAAGAGGCCCCAAAGCCCGCAAAACGCCATTTTGCCCTTTCCTCATCGGGACTTCCGAGGGGAACTCATGAACCAGCTCCAGGAGTGGCATGCCAGAAATTGCAACTTGACCCGTCGCCGGGCGCACTCGCTGCTCTTTGCGGGAATACCCCCACCGGGCGCCGGGTAAGAGCCTCGGATCTGACCTCATGGGCTTCCGTCCTCGCACGGATTTTGCTCTCCCGGGCCCAGGGGCCACTTTCCCCGGCCTTGCGAAGGCAATCGGAGGTGCTTCGCCCTCGAAACCGCCTTCCCGGCCGGCTTCGGGACGTTTCCGGGGCAAATCCGGTCCCGCGGGCGAAGGGGAGCCTTCCCCGGGCACGCCCGGGCTTCAGGCCGCCGCTTTCCGTGACCTACCGAAAGACGCGAAAAATGCCGAAAATGGCCAAAAATGGCCGCCCGGCACGGCCTCGCGGTCGGTTTGGGGGCAGCCTGGGTCGGTCCCTGCAGACCTGGAGGCTCGAGAAGGCACTTGGCGATGTCGACCGATTCTCGATTTGCCACCTCCTACTATTCTGCAGGTACCCCGCCAACCTCCCCAGCCAACAAATCGCAAATGCCGATCGGCGGGTGACCGTCCGGTAGTCATGCCGACGAAGAGGCACCTAGGCCCCGCAAACGCTTCCAAATCCGACCCCATCCCGGACCGGTTCTTTTTTAAAAAAGGCTCCCAGGACTCCGGATTTTTTCCTGCCGCACTCGGGACCACCCGACGGACACGAAACCGGGAACCTTTCCCCGGTCCGACCCTCCTCGGCCCGGCCAGCCGACGTCGAAGCGGCCGACTGGTTAATGATTTCACCCTGCTCCGACGTGACGCGTTTTCCAACCGCGCATGCGCGGCTCTGCCTCCCGAACCGCCCCCTCACGTGGGGGCTCTGGGTCCGCCCCCCGGCAGCCATTTCCTCCTGCCGGTCCGTTATTTTACGCCGTTTTTCGCCCTCCAGCCCTGCCGGAATGCTGCCTGCTCGCTGGTTAACCATTTCGCTCCCTGCACTTCGGCTTCTGCCCTGCTGGGGAAGCCCGCTGCTGCCTCTAACCGTACTCACGGGCGGGCGGCTCTGCTGCGCGGCCTCCGGCCACGCCCCCTCACCTGGTTTGCTGGGAACCCGCCCCCGGCAGCCTGTTACTCGTGCCGGTTCGGTCTTATCGGCCCTTTTTGCACCTTCCCTGCCTGCTGGCATGCTTCGGCTCACCGGTCAACCGGTTCCCCGTTCTCCACTTAGACTTTTGAGCTGCGGGGCTGGTCTGCCGCGAACTGCACCCGTATTACGGGGCGGGCGGCTCTTCTGCCCGTACGGCTGCCCTGCCTGTTAACTGGTTAACCGTTTCCCCGTCCAAGTACTTCGTCCCTGGACCTGCCGGTGTGTTCTGCAGCTAACTGCACCCGTATTACGGGGCGGGACGCTCCGCTTACCGGCCGGCTGCCATGCCTGCTTAACTGGTCAACCATTTACTCACATATACTTAGCCCCTGGAGCTGCTGGGCTGGTCGGCGACCTACCTGCACCCTTGTTGCCGGGAGGTCGGCACTAATTGCCGGCCGGCCGGCTGCCCTGCCTGCTAACTGGTAAACCCTTTACCCACATGTACTTAGCCCCTGGATACTGATGGGCTGTTCTGCACCTAACTGCACCCTGATTAGCGGGCGGGCGGCTGTAATTGCCGGCCGGCTGCTCTGCCTGCTAACTGGTTAACCATTGACCCACATGTACTTAGCCCCTGGAAACAGAGGGGCTGTTCTGCACCTAACTGCACCCTTATTAGCGGGCGGACAGGCGGCCGGCTCTAATTACCGGCCGGCCGGCTGCCCTGCCTGCTAACTGGTTAACCATTTACCCACATGTACTTAGCCCCTGGAAACTGATGGGCTGTTCTGCACCTAACTGCACCCTTATTAGCGGGCGGACAGGCGGCCGGCTCTAATTACCGGCCGGCCGGCTGCCCTGCCTGCTAACTGGTTCACCATTTACCCACATGTCCTTAGCCCCTGGAAGCTGATGGGCTGTTCTGCACCTAACTGCACCCTTATTAGCGGGCGGGCGGCTGTAATTACCGGCCGGCTGCCCTGCCTGCTAACTGGTTAACCATTTACCCACATGTACTTAGCCCCTGGAAACTGATGGGCTGTCCTGCACCTAACTGCACCCTTATTAGCGGGCGGACAGGCGGCCGGCTCTAATTACCGGCCGGCCGGCTGCCCTGCCTTGCTAGCTGGTTAACCATTTACCCACATGTACTTAGCCCCTGGAAACTGATGGGCTGTTCTGCACCTAACTGCACCCTTATTAGTGGGCGGACAGGCGGCCGGCTCTAATTACCGGCCGGCCGGCTGCCCTGCCTGCTAACTGGTTAACCATTTACCCACATGTACTTAGCCCCTGGAAACTGATGGGCTGTCCTGCACCTAACTGCACCCTGATTAGCGGGCGGGCGGCTCTAATTGCCGGCCGGCTGCTCTGCCTGCTAACTGGTTCACCATTGACCCACATGTACTTAGCCCCTGGAAACTGATGGGCTGTCCTGCACCTAACTGCACCCTTATTAGCGGGCGGACAGGCGGCCGGCTGTAATTCCCGGCCGGCTGCGCTGCCTGCTAACTGGTTAACCATTTACCCACATGTACTTAGCCCCTGGAAACTGATGGGCTGTTCTGCAACTCACTGCACCCTTACTGGCGGGCGGACAGGCGGCCGGCTCTAATTACCGGCCGGCCGGCTGCCCTGCCTTGCTAACTGGTTAACCATTTACCCACATGTACTTAGCCCCTGGAAACTGATGGGCTGTTCTGCACCTAACTGCACCCTTATTAGCGGGCGGGCGGCTGTAATTACCGGCCGGCTGCCCTGCCTGCTAACTGGTTAACCTTTTACCCACATGTACTTAGCCCCTGGAAACTGATGGGCTGTTCTGCACCTAACTGCACCCTTACTAGCGGGCGGACAGGCGGCCGGCTCTAATTACCGGCCGGCCGGCTGCCCTGCCTTGCTAACTGGTTAACCATTTACCCACATGTACTTAGCCCCTGGAAACTGATGGGCTGTCCTGCACCTAACTGCACCCTTACTAGCGGGCGGGCGGCTGTAATTAGCGGCCGGCTGCCCTGCCTGCTAACTGGTTCATCATTTACCCACATGTACTTAGCCCCTGGAGCTGCTGGGCTGGTCGGCACCTAACTGCAGCCCTATGGCCGGGAGGTCGGCTCTAATTACCGGCCGGCTGCCCTGCCTGCTAACTGGTTAATCATTTACCCACATGTACTTAGCCCCTGGAGCTGCTGGGCTGGTCGGCACCTAACTGCACCCGTAATGGCCGGGAGGTCGGCTCTAATTACCGGCCGGCTGCCCTGCCTGCTAACTGGTTAACCATTTACCCACATGTACTTAGCCCCTGGAGCTGATGGGCTGTTCTGCACCGAACTGCACCCTGATTAGCGGGCGGGCGGCTCTAATTGCCGGCCGGCTGCCCTGCCTGCTAACTGGTTAACCATTTACCCGCATGTACTTAGCCCCTGGAGCTGCTGGGCTGGCCGGCACCTAACTGCACCCTTATCACCGGGCGGGCGGCTCTAATTACCGGCCGGCCGGCTGCCCTGCCTGCTAACTGGTTCACCATTTACCCACATGTACATAGCCCCTGGAGCTGCTGGGCTGGCCGGCACCTAACTGCACCCTTATCACCGGGCGGGCGGCTCTAATTACCGGCCGGCCGGCTGCCCTGCCTGCTAACTGGTTAACCATTTACCCACATGTACTTAGCCCCTGGAAAATGATGGGCTGTTCTGCACCTATCTGCACCCTGATTAGCGGGCGGGCGGCTCTAATTGCCGGCCGGCTGCTCTGCCTGCTGACTGGTTAACCATTTACCCACATGTCCTTAGCCCCTGGAAGCTGATGGGCTGTTCTGCACCTAACTGCACCCTGATTAGCGGGCGGGCGGCTGTAATTGCCGGCCGGCTGCATTGCCTGCTAACTGGTTAACCATTGACCCACATGTACTTAGCCCCTGGAAACAGAGGGGCTGTTCTGCACCTAACTGCACCCTTATTAGCGGGCGGACAGGCGGACGGCTCTAATTACCGGCCGGCCGGCTGCCCTGCCTGCTAACTGGTTAACCATTTACCCACATGTACTTAGCCCCTGGAAACTGATGGGCTGTTCTGCACCATACTGCACCCTTATTAGCGGGCGGACAGGCGGCCGGCTCTAATTACCGGCCGGCCGGCTGCCCTGCCTGCTAACTGGTTCACCATTTACCCACATGTCCTTAGCCCCTGGAAGCTGATGGGCTGTTCTGCACCAAACTGCACCCTTATTAGCGGGCGGGCGGGCGGCTCTAATTGCCGGCCGGCTGCTCTGCCTGCTAACTGGTTAACCATTGACCCACATGTACTTAGCCCCTGGAGCTGATGGGCTGTTCTGCACCTAACTGCACCTTGATTAGCGGGCGGGCGGCTCTAATTGCCGGCCGGCTGCTCTGCCTGCTAACTGGTTCACCATTTACCCACAT
>NW_027596737.1:65000-77500 GCF_964194155.1 Cetorhinus maximus | reverse complement strand
TGCGTCGCCTGCGTTCACATCGGTTCTGGGCACGCACACAGTGCTGACTCTGCCCATGTCAAACACTACAGTGTGCAACCCAAGGGGACTCAGGCACCCCGCCCGCCCCCTAGGTGCCTGTGAACAGGCTTTGTATTTTTATTTCTCATCATCAAGTACACCGCCAGGTGAAACTTTGTGATTTTTTTTTTTGCTGCTCATAAATACAATTTTCTTATTTGTAAAACAACGGAAGCAACCTGTTGGCGCTCGCACGGAGAGGAAATGCCGACCGGCGTGCGTCGCCTGCGTTCAAAAGGGTTCTGGGCACGCACACAGTGTTGACTCTGTCCATGTCAAACACTCTAGTGTGCAACCCAAGGGGACTCAGGCACCCCCGCCCCAAAGGTGCCTGTGAACAGACTTTGTATTTTTATTTTTCATCATCAAGTACACCGCCAGGTGACACTTTGTGATTTTTTTTGTTCATAAATACACATGTATATATATATATATATTTGACACTTTGTCATTTTGTCTGTTCTTTTCGCCACAGGCCAAGTTTATTAAACCAGGGTTACCACCGGTCTGGACCCTGGCCGATATTTCAGACCGACAACAGAGTTCGGAAAGCCCGCACAAATTCATCTTAAATCCTCATATAGGACTTCCGAGAGCTCTTTGAAAGGTATTCTATTTGAAAACGCTTACCACCCTCAAAGTCGCACTTTTCTGGGCATTTTTAAAGTGTGACCGTTGTCTGAAAATGTTCTGAAAATCGTGTCCCCGAAAATCTCCGGGTACCCCGCCAACCTCCCCTGCCAACAATTGCAACCGTAAGGTCGGGCGGTAGGCCTACCGTCCAGGAGGCCCCAAAGCCCGCAAAACGCCATTTTGCCATTTTCTCATCGGGACTTCCGAGGGGAACTCATTAACGAGCTCCAGGAGTGGTATGCCAGAAATTGCAACTTGACCCGTCGCCGGGCACACCCGCTACTCTCTGCGGGAATACCCCCACCGGGTGCCGGGTAAAGGCCTCGGATCTGACCTCATGGACTTCCGTCTGCGCACGGATTTTGCTCTCGCGGGCCCAAGAGCCACTTTCCACGGCCTACCAACGCAATCCGAAGTGCATTGGCCAACCATTACAACGGGAAACACTTTGCCTCTCCGCCAGAGACTAAGTCCAATTGGTTAACCATTTCTCAGGAAAACACTTTGCCTCTCTGCCAGAGACTAAGTCCAATTGGTTAACCATTTCTCTTGAAAACACTTTGCCTCTCTGCCAGAGACTAAGTCCAATTGGTTAACCATTTCTCATGGCCACAGTTTGCCTGCCGTTCAGAGACTAAGTCCAATTGGTTAACCATTTCTCGTGAAAACACTTTGTCTCTCCGCCAGAGACTAAGTCCAATTGGTTAACCATTTCTCGTGAAAACACTTTGCCTCTCCGCCAGAGACTAAGTCCAATTGGTTAACCATTTCTCTTGAAAACACTTTGCCTCTCTGCCAGAGACTAAGTCCAATTGGTTAACCATTTCTCGTGAAAACACTTTGTCTCTCTGCCAGAGACTAAGTCCAATTGGTTAACCATTTCTCGTGAAAACACTTTGTCTCTCCGCCAGAGACTAAGTCCAATTGGTTAATCATTTCTCAAGGCCACAATTTGCCTGCCGTTCAGAGACCAAGTCCAATTGGTTAACCATTTCTCTTGAAAACACTTTGCCTCTCTGGCAGAGACTAAGTCCAATTGGTTAACAATTTCTCTTGAAAACACTTTGTCTCTCCGCCAGAGACTAAGTCCAATTGGTTAACCATTTCTCTTGAAAACACTTTGCCTCTCTGCCAGAGACTAAGTCCAATTGGTTAACCATTTCTCGTGAAAACACTTTGTCTCTCCGCCAGAGACTTAGTCCAATTGGTTAATCATTTCTCAAGGCCACAATTTGCCTGCCGTTCAGAGACCAAGTCCAATTGGTTAACCATTTCTCTTGAAAACACTTTGCCTCTCTGCCTCTCTGCCTCTCTGCCAGAGACTAAGTCCAATTGGTTAACCATTTCTCTTGAAAACACTTTGTCTCTCCGCCAGAGACTAAGTCCAATTGGTTAATCATTTCTCAGGAAAACACTTTGTCTCTCCGCCAGAGACTAAGTCCAATTGGTTAATCATTTCTCAGGAAAACACTTTGCCTCTCTGCCAGAGACTAAGTCCAATTGGTTGACCATTTCTCGTGAAAACACTTTGCCTCTCTGCCAGAGACTAAGTCCAATTGGTTAACCATTTCTCTTGAAAACACTTTGTCTCTCCGCCAGAGACTAAGTCCAATTGGTTAACCATTTCTCTTGAAAACACTTTGCCTCTCTGCCAGAGACTAAGTCCAATTGGTTAACCATTTCTCGTGAAAACACTTTGCCTCTCTGCCAGAGACTAAGTCCAATTGGTTAACCATTTCTCGTGAAAACACTTTGCCTCTCTGCCAGAGACTAAGTCCAATTGGTTAACCATTTCTCTTGAAAACACTTTGCCTCTCTGCCAGAGACTAAGTCCAATTGGTTAACCATTTCTCTTGAAAACACTTTGCCTCTCTGCCAGAGACTAAGTCCAATTGGTTAACCATTTCTCGTGAAAACACTTTGTCTCTCCGCCAGAGACTTAGTCCAATTGGTTAATCATTTCTCAAGGCCACAATTTGCCTGCCGTTCAGAGACCAAGTCCAATTGGTTAACCATTTCTCTTGAAAACACTTTGCCTCTCTGCCTCTCTGCCTCTCTGCCAGAGACTAAGTCCAATTGGTTAACCATTTCTCTTGAAAACACTTTGTCTCTCCGCCAGAGACTAAGTCCAATTGGTTAATCATTTCTCAGGAAAACACTTTGTCTCTCCGCCAGAGACTAAGTCCAATTGGTTAATCATTTCTCAGGAAAACACTTTGCCTCTCTGCCAGAGACTAAGTCCAATTGGTTGACCATTTCTCGTGAAAACACTTTGCCTCTCTGCCAGAGACTAAGTCCAATTGGTTAACCATTTCTCTTGAAAACACTTTGTCTCTCCGCCAGAGACTAAGTCCAATTGGTTAACCATTTCTCTTGAAAACACTTTGCCTCTCTGCCAGAGACTAAGTCCAATTGGTTAACCATTTCTCGTGAAAACACTTTGCCTCTCTGCCAGAGACTAAGTCCAATTGGTTAACCATTTCTCGTGAAAACACTTTGCCTCTCTGCCAGAGACTAAGTCCAATTGGTTAACCATTTCTCTTGAAAACACTTTGCCTCTCTGCCAGAGACTAAGTCCAATTGGTTAACCATTTCTCGTGAAAACACTTTGCCTCTCTGCCAGAGACTAAGTCCAATTGGTTAACCATTTCTCGTGAAAACACTTTGTCTCTCCGCCAGCGACAAAGTCCAATTGGTTAACCATTTCTCTGGAAAACACTTTGCCTCTCTGCCAGAGACTAAGTCCAATTGGTTAACAATTTCTCTTGAAAACACTTTGCCTCTCTGCCAGAGACTAAGTCCAATTGGTAAACCATTTCTCGTGAAAACACTTTGTCTCTCTCTGCCAGAGACTAAGTCCAATTGGTTAACCATTTCTCAGGGGCACTCCGAGGGCAATCTGTAACGTCTCGCGGGCCCGGGGGCCCCTTTGCACGGCCTGCGAATGCAATCCGAGGCGCACTGTCCTTCGTTTGGTTAACCATTTCTCAGGGGCACACCGAGGGCACCCTGCATTGTCTCGCGGGCCCGGAGGCCACTTTGCACGGCCTGCCAATGCAATCCGAGGTGCTTCGCCCTTGGCCGCCTTCCCGGCCGGCTTCGGGACGTTTCGGGGGCTCTCACCGGGGCAAATCCGGTCCCCCGGGCGATTACGAGGCCTCCCCGGGCAGGCCAGGGCTTCAGGCCGCCGCTTTTCCATCCCGGCCGAAAGAGGCGAAAAATGCCGAAAATGGCCAAAAATGGCCGCCGGCAGGGCCTGTCGGTCGGTTTGGCGGCAGCCTGGGTCGGTCCCTGCAGACCTGGAGGCTCGAGAAGGTTTTTGGCGATGTCGACCGATTCTCGATTTGCCACCTCCTACTATTCTGCAGGTACCCCGCCAACCTCCCCTGCCAACAATTCCAACCGTAAGGTCGGGCGGTAGTCCTACCGTCGAGGAGGCCCTAAAAGCCCGCAAAACGCCATTTTGCCCTTTCCTCATCGGGACTTCCGAGGGGAACTCATGAACCAGCTCCATGAGTGGCATGCCAGAAATTGCAACTTGACCCGTCGCCGGGCGCACTCGCTGCTCTCTGCGGGAATACCCCCACCGGGTGCCGGGTAAAGGCCTCGGATCTGACCTCATGGACTTCCGTCTGTGCACGGATTTTGCTCTCGCGGGCCCAAGAGCCACATTGCCCGGCCTGCCAATGCAACCCGAGGTCCATTGGCCTCATTGGTTAATTATTTCTCGAGAAAACACTTTGCCTCTCTGCCAGAGACTAAGTCCAATTGGTTAATCATTTCTCAGGGGCACAGTTTGCCTGCCGTTCAGAGACTAAGTCCAATTGGTTAACCATTTCTCGTGAAAACACATTGCCTCTCTGCCAGAGACTAAGTCCAATTGGTTAACCATTTCTCTTGAAAACACTTTGCCTCTCTGCCAGAGACTAAGTCCAATTGGTTAACCATTTCTCATGGCCACAGTTTGCCTGCCGTTCAGAGACTAAGTCCAATTGGTTAACCATTTCTCTGGAAAACACTTTGCCTCTCTGCCAGAGACTAAGTCCAATTGGTTAACCATTTCTCGTGAAAACACTTGGTCTCTCCGCCAGAGACTAAGTCCAATTGGTTAATCATTTCTCAGGGGCACACCGAGGGCAACCTGTAACGTCTGGCGGGCCCGGGGGCCCCTTTGCACGGCCTGCGAAGGCAATCCGAGGTGCATTGTCCTTCGTTCGGTTAACCATTTCTCAGTGGCACACCGAGGGCAACCTGTAACGTCTCGCGGGCCCGGGGGCCCCTTTGCACGTCCTGCCAATGCAATCCGAGGCGCACTGTCCTTCGTTTGGTTAACCATTTCTCAGGGGCACACCGAGGGCACCCTGCATTGTCTCGCGGGCCCGGAGGCCACTTTGCACGGCCTGCCAACGCAATGCGAGGTGCTTCGCCCTTGGCCGCCTTCCCGGCCGGCTTCGGGACGTTTCGGGGGCTCTCACCGGGGCAAATCCGGTCCCCCGGGCGATTAGGAGGCCTCCCCGGGCAGGCCCGGGCTTCAGGCCGCCGCTTTTCCATCCCGGCCGAAAGAGGCGAAAAATGCCGAAAATGGCCAAAAATGGCCGCCGGCAGGGCCTCTCGGTCGGTTTGGCGGCAGCCTGGGTCGGTCCCTGCAGACCTGGAGGCTCGAGAAGGTTTTTGGCGATGTCGACCGATTCTCGATTTGCCACCTCCTACTATTCTGCAGGTACCCCGCCAACCTCCCCTGCCGACAATTCCAACCGTAAGGTCGGGCGGTAGTCCTACCGACGAAGAGGCCCCAAAGCCCGCAAAACGCCATTTTGCCCTTTCCTCATCGGGACTTCCGCGGGGAACTCATTAACCAGCTCCATGAGTGGCATGCCAGAAATTGCAACTTGACCCGTCGCCGGGCAGATTCGCTACTCTCTGCGGGAATACCCCCACCGGGTGCCGGGTAAAGGCCTCGGATCTGACCTCATGGACTTCCGTCTGTGCACGGATTTTGCTCTCGCGGGCCCAAGAGCCACATTGCCCGGCCTGCCAATGCAACCCGAGGTCCATTGGCCTCATTGGTTAATTATTTCTCGAGAAAACACTTTGCCTCTCCGCCAGAGACTAAGTCCAATTGGTTAATCATTTCTCAAGGCCACAATTTGCCTGCCGTTCAGAGACTAAGTCCAATTGGTTAACCATTTCTCTGGAAAACACTTTGCCTCTCTGCCAGAGACTAAGTCCAATTGGTTAACCATTTCTCTTGAAAACACTTTGCCTCTCTGCCAGAGACTAAGTCCAATTGGTTAACCATTTCTCAGGGGCTCACCGAGGGCAATCTGTAACGTCTCGCGGGCCCGGGGGCCCCTTTGCACGGCCTGCCAATGCAATCCGAGCCGCACTGTCCTTCGTTTGGTTAACCATTTCTCAGGGGCACACCGAGGGCACCCTGCATTGTCTCGCGGGCCCGGAGGCCACTTTGCACGGCCTGCCAACGCAATGCGAGGTGCTTCGCCCTTGGCCGCCTTCCCGGCCGGCTTCGGGACGTTTCGGGGGCTCTCACCGGGGCAAATCCGGTCCCCCGGGCGATTAGGAGGCCTCCCCGGGCAGGCCCGGGCTTCAGGCCGCCGCTTTTCCATCCCGGCCGAAAGAGGCGAAAAATGCCGAAAATGGCCAAAAATGGCCGCCGGCAGGGCCTCTCGGTCGGTTTGGCGGCAGCCTGGGTCGGTCCCTGCAGACCTGGAGGCTCGAGAAGGTTTTTGGCGATGTCGACCGATTCTCGATTTGCCACCTCCTACTATTCTGCAGGTACCCCGCCAACCTCCCCTGCCGACAATTCCAACCGTAAGGTCGGGCGGTAGTCCTACCGACGAAGAGGCCCCAAAGCCCGCAAAACGCCATTTTGCCCTTTCCTCATCGGGACTTCCGCGGGGAACTCATTAACCAGCTCCATGAGTGGCATGCCAGAAATTGCAACTTGACCCGTCGCCGGGCAGATTCGCTACTCTCTGCGGGAATACCCCCACCGGGTGCCGGGTAAAGGCCTCGGATCTGACCTCATGGACTTCCGTCTGTGCACGGATTTTGCTCTCGCGGGCCCAAGAGCCTCATTGCCCGGCCTGCCAATGCAACCCGAGGTCCATTGGCCTCATTGGTTAATTATTTCTCGAGAAAACACTTTGCCTCTCCGCCAGAGACTAAGTCCAATTGGTTAATCATTTCTCAAGGCCACAATTTGCCTGCCGTTCAGAGACTAAGTCCAATTGGTTAACCATTTCTCGTGCAAACACTTTGCCTCTCTGCCAGAGACTAAGTCCAATTGGTTAACCATTTCTCGTGAAAGCACTTTGTCTCTCTGCCAGAGACTAAGTCCAATTGGTTAACCATTTCTCAGGGGCACACCGAGGGCAATCTGTAACGTCTCGCGGGCCCGGGGGCCCCTTTGCACGGCCTGCGAATGCAATCCGAGGCGCATTGTCCTTCTTTCGGTTAACCATTTCTCAGGGGCACACCGAGGGCACCCTGCATTGTCTCGCGGGCCCGGAGGCCACTTTGCACGGCCTGCCAATGCAATCCGAGGTGCTTCGCCCTTGGCCGCCTTCCCGGCCGGCTTCGGGACGTTTCCGGGGCTCTCACCGGGGCAAATCCGGTCCCCCGGGCGATTAGGAGGCTTCCCCGGGCAGGCCCGGGCTTCAGTCCGCCGCTTTTCCATCCCGGCCGAAAGAGGCGAAAAATGCCGAAAATGGCCAAAAATGGCCGCCGGCAGGGCCTCTCGGTCGGTTTGGCGGCAGCCTGGGTCGGTCCCTGCAGACCTGGAGGCTCGAGAAGGCGTTTGGCGAGGTCGACCGATTCTCGATTTGCCACCTCCTACTATTCTGCAGGTACCCCGCCAACCTCCCCTGCCGACAATTCCAAGCGTAAGGTCGGGCGGTAGTCCTACCGACGAAGAGGCCCCAAAGCCCGCAAAACGCCATTTTGCCCTTTCCTCATCGGGACTTCCGAGGGGAACTCATGAACCAGCTCCAGGAGTGGCATGCCAGAAATTGCAACTTGACCCGTCGCCGGGCGCACTCGCTGCTCTTTGCGGGAATACCCCCACCGGGCGCCGGGTAAGAGCCTCGGATCTGACCTCATGGGCTTCCGTCCTCGCACGGATTTTGCTCTCCCGGGCCCAGGGGCCACTTTCCCCGGCCTTGCGAAGGCAATCGGAGGTGCTTCGCCCTCGAAACCGCCTTCCCGGCCGGCTTCGGGACGTTTCCGGGGCAAATCCGGTCCCGCGGGCGAAGGGGAGCCTTCCCCGGGCACGCCCGGGCTTCAGGCCGCCGCTTTCCGTGACCTACCGAAAGACGCGAAAAATGCCGAAAATGGCCAAAAATGGCCGCCCGGCACGGCCTCGCGGTCGGTTTGGGGGCAGCCTGGGTCGGTCCCTGCAGACCTGGAGGCTCGAGAAGGCACTTGGCGATGTCGACCGATTCTCGATTTGCCACCTCCTACTATTCTGCAGGTACCCCGCCAACCTCCCCAGCCAACAAATCGCAAATGCCGATCGGCGGGTGACCGTCCGGTAGTCATGCCGACGAAGAGGCACCTAGGCCCCGCAAACGCTTCCAAATCCGACCCCATCCCGGACCGGTTCTTTTTTAAAAAAGGCTCCCAGGACTCCGGATTTTTTCCTGCCGCACTCGGGACCACCCGACGGACACGAAACCGGGAACCTTTCCCCGGTCCGACCCTCCTCGGCCCGGCCAGCCGACGTCGAAGCGGCCGACTGGTTAATGATTTCACCCTGCTCCGACGTGACGCGTTTTCCAACCGCGCATGCGCGGCTCTGCCTCCCGAACCGCCCCCTCACGTGGGGGCTCTGGGTCCGCCCCCCGGCAGCCATTTCCTCCTGCCGGTCCGTTATTTTACGCCGTTTTTCGCCCTCCAGCCCTGCCGGAATGCTGCCTGCTCGCTGGTTAACCATTTCGCTCCCTGCACTTCGGCTTCTGCCCTGCTGGGGAAGCCCGCTGCTGCCTCTAACCGTACTCACGGGCGGGCGGCTCTGCTGCGCGGCCTCCGGCCACGCCCCCTCACCTGGTTTGCTGGGAACCCGCCCCCGGCAGCCTGTCAGTCGTGCCGGTTCGGTCTTATCGGCCCTTTTTGCACCTTCCCTGCCTGCTGGCATGCTTCGGCTCACCGGTCAACCGGTTCCCCGTTCTCCACTTAGACTTTTGAGCTGCGGGGCTGGTCTGCCGCGAACTGCACCCGTATTACGGGGCGGGCGGCTCTACTGCCCGTACGGCTGCCCTGCCTGTTAACTGGTTAACCGTTTCCCCGTCCACTACTTCGTCCCTGGACCTGCCGGTGTGTTCTGCAGCTAACTGCACCCGTATTACGGGGCGGGACGCTCCGCTTACCGGCCGGCTGCCATGCCTGCTTAACTGGTCAACCATTTACTCACATATACTTAGCCCCTGGAGCTGCTGGGCTGGTCGGCGCCCTAACTGCACCCTTG
Source organism: Cetorhinus maximus (assembly GCF_964194155.1). Taxonomy (NCBI): domain Eukaryota; kingdom Metazoa; phylum Chordata; class Chondrichthyes; order Lamniformes; family Cetorhinidae; genus Cetorhinus; species Cetorhinus maximus. The sequence continues at coordinate 68,325 of NW_027596737.1, read as the reverse complement.
TTGCCGGGAGGTCGGCACTAATTGCCGGCCGGCCGGCTGCCCTGCCTGCTAACTGGTAAACCCTTTACCCACATGTACTTAGCCCCTGGATACTGATGGGCTGTTCTGCACCTAACTGCACCCTGATTAGCGGGCGGGCGGCTCTAATTGCCGGCCGGCTGCCCTGCCTGCTAACTGGTTAACCATTGACCCACATGTACTTAGCCCCTGGAAACAGAGGGGCTGTTCTGCACCTAACTGCACCCTTATTAGCGGGCGGACAGGCGGCCGGCTCTAATTACCGGCCGGCCGGCTGCCCTGCCTGCTAACTGGTTAACCATTTACCCACATGTACTTAGCCCCTGGAAACTGATGGGCTGTTCTGCACCTAACTGCACCCTTATTAGTGGGCGGACAGGCGGCCGGCTCTAATTACCGGCCGGCCGGCTGCCCTGCCTGCTAACTGGTTAACCATTTACCCACATGTACTTAGCCCCTGGAAACTGATGGGCTGTCCTGCACCTAACTGCACCCTGATTAGCGGGCGGGCGGCTCTAATTGCCGGCCGGCTGCTCTGCCTGCTAACTGGTTCACCATTGACCCACATGTACTTAGCCCCTGGAAACTGATGGGCTGTCCTGCACCTAACTGCACCCTTATTAGCGGGCGGACAGGCGGCCGGCTGTAATTCCCGGCCGGCTGCGCTGCCTGCTAACTGGTTAACCATTTACCCACATGTACTTAGCCCCTGGAAACTGATGGGCTGTTCTGCAACTCACTGCACCCTTACTGGCGGGCGGACAGGCGGCCGGCTCTAATTACCGGCCGGCCGGCTGCCCTGCCTTGCTAACTGGTTAACCATTTACCCACATGTACTTAGCCCCTGGAAACTGATGGGCTGTTCTGCACCTAACTGCACCCTTATCACCGGGCGGGCGGCTCTAATTACCGGCCGGCCGGCTGCCCTGCCTGCTAACTGGTTAACCTTTTACCCACATGTACTTAGCCCCTGGAAACTGATGGGCTGTTCTGCACCTAACTGCACCCTTACTAGCGGGCGGACAGGCGGCCGGCTCTAATTACCGGCCGGCCGGCTGCCCTGCCTTGCTAACTGGTTAACCATTTACCCACATGTACTTAGCCCCTGGAAACTGATGGGCTGTCCTGCACCTAACTGCACCCTTACTAGCGGGCGGGCGGCTGTAATTAGCGGCCGGCTGCCCTGCCTGCTAACTGGTTCATCATTTACCCACATGTACTTAGCCCCTGGAGCTGCTGGGCTGGTCGGCACCTAACTGCAGCCCTATGGCCGGGAGGTCGGCTCTAATTACCGGCCGGCTGCCCTGCCTGCTAACTGGTTAATCATTTACCCACATGTCCTTAGCCCCTGGAGCTGCTGGGCTGGTCGGCACCTAACTGCACCCGTAATGGCCGGGAGGTCGGCTCTAATTACCGGCCGGCTGCCCTGCCTGCTAACTGGTTAACCATTTACCCACATGTACTTAGCCCCTGGAGCTGATGGGCTGTTCTGCACCGAACTGCACCCTGATTAGCGGGCGGGCGGCTCTAATTGCCGGCCGGCTGCCCTGCCTGCTAACTGGTTAACCATTTACCCGCATGTACTTAGCCCCTGGAGCTGCTGGGCTGGCCGGCACCTAACTGCACCCTTATCACCGGGCGGGCGGCTCTAATTACCGGCCGGCCGGCTGCCCTGCCTGCTAACTGGTTCACCATTTACCCACATGTACATAGCCCCTGGAGCTGCTGGGCTGGCCGGCACCTAACTGCACCCTTATCACCGGGCGGGCGGCTCTAATTACCGGCCGGCCGGCTGCCCTGCCTGCTAACTGGTTAACCATTTACCCACATGTACTTAGCCCCTGGAAAATGATGGGCTGTTCTGCACCTATCTGCACCCTGATTAGCGGGCGGGCGGCTCTAATTGCCGGCCGGCTGCTCTGCCTGCTGACTGGTTAACCATTTACCCACATGTCCTTAGCCCCTGGAAGCTGATGGGCTGTTCTGCACCTAACTGCACCCTGATTAGCGGGCGGGCGGCTGTAATTGCCGGCCGGCTGCATTGCCTGCTAACTGGTTAACCATTGACCCACATGTACTTAGCCCCTGGAAACAGAGGGGCTGTTCTGCACCTAACTGCACCCTTATTAGCGGGCGGACAGGCGGACGGCTCTAATTACCGGCCGGCCGGCTGCCCTGCCTGCTAACTGGTTAACCATTTACCCACATGTACTTAGCCCCTTGAAACTGATGGGCTGTTCTGCACCATACTGCACCCTTATTAGCGGGCGGACAGGCGGCCGGCTCTAATTACCGGCCGGCCGGCTGCCCTGCCTGCTAACTGGTTCACCATTTACCCACATGTCCTTAGCCCCTGGAAGCTGATGGGCTGTTCTGCACCAAACTGCACCCTTATTAGCGGGCGGGCGGGCGGCTCTAATTGCCGGCCGGCTGCTCTGCCTGCTAACTGGTTAACCATTGACCCACATGTACTTAGCCCCTGGAGCTGATGGGCTGTTCTGCACCTAACTGCACCTTGATTAGCGGGCGGGCGGCTCTAATTGCCGGCCGGCTGCTCTGCCTGCTAACTGGTTCACCATTTACCCACATGTACTTAGCCCCTGGAAACTGATGGGCTGTTCTGCACCTAACTGCACCTTGATTAGCGGGCGGGCGGCTCTAATTGCCGGCCGGCTGCTCTGCCTGCTAACTGGTTCACCATTTACCCACATGTACTTAGCCCCTGGAAACTGATGGGCTGTTCTGCACCTAACTGCACCCTGATTCGCGGGCGGGCGGCTCTAATTGCCGGCCGGCTGCTCTGCCTGCTAACTGGTTAACCATTTACCCACATGTACTTAGCCCCTGGAAACTGATGGGCTGTTCTGCACCTAACTGCACCCTGATTAGCGGGCGGGCGGCTCTAATTGCCGGCCGGCTGCTCTGCCTGCTAACTGGTTAACCATTTACCCACATGTACTTAGCCCCTGGAAACTGATGGGCTGTTCTGCACCTAACTGCACCCTTATTAGCGGGCGGGCGGCTGTAATTACCGGCCGGCTGCCCTGCCTGCTAACTGGTTCATCATTTACCCACATGTACTTAGCCCCTGGAGCCGCTGGGCTGGTCTGCACCTAACTGCACCCTTATTAGCGGGCGGACAGGCGGCCGGCTCTAATTACCGGCCGGCCGGCTGCCCTGCCTGCTAACTGGTTCACCATTTACCCACATGTCCTTAGCCCCTGGAAGCTGATGGGCTGTTCTGCACCTAACTGCACCCTTATTAGCGGGCGGGCGGCTGTAATTACCGGCCGGCTGCCCTGCCTGC
>NW_027596737.1:42500-52500 GCF_964194155.1 Cetorhinus maximus | reverse complement strand
TTAAAGTGTGACCGTTGTCTGAAAATGTTCTGAAAATCGTGTCCCCGAAAATCTCCGGGTACCCCGCCAACCTCCCCTGCCAACAATTGCAACCGTAAGGTCGGGCGGTAGGCCTACCGTCCAGGAGGCCCCAAAGCCCGCAAAACGCCATTTTGCCATTTTCTCATCGGGACTTCCGAGGGGAACTCATTAACGAGCTCCAGGAGTGGTATGCCAGAAATTGCAACTTGACCCGTCGCCGGGCACACCCGCTACTCTCTGCGGGAATACCCCCACCGGGTGCCGGGTAAAGGCCTCGGATCTGACCTCATGGACTTCCGTCTGCGCACGGATTTTGCTCTCGCGGGCCCAAGAGCCACTTTCCACGGCCTACCAACGCAATCCGAAGTGCATTGGCCAACCATTACAACGGGAAACACTTTGCCTCTCCGCCAGAGACTAAGTCCAATTGGTTAACCATTTCTCAGGAAAACACTTTGCCTCTCTGCCAGAGACTAAGTCCAATTGGTTAACCATTTCTCATGGCCGCAATTTGCCTGCTGTTCACAGACTAAGTCCAATTGGTTAACCATTTCTCAGGAAAACACTTTGCCTCTCTGCCAGAGACTAAGTCCAATTGGTTAACCATTTCTCAGGAAAACGCTTTGCCTCTCTGCCAGAGACTAAGTCCAATTGGTTAACCATTTCTCTTGAAAACACTTTGCCTCTCTGCCAGAGACTAAGTCCAATTGGTTATGCATTTCTCGTGAAAACACTTTGCCTCTCTGCCAGAGACTAAGTCCAATTGGTTAACCATTTCTCGTGAATACACTTTGTCTCTCTGCCAGAGACTAAGTCCAATTGGTTAACCATTTCTCGTGAAAACACTTTGTCTCTCCGCCAGAGACTAAGTCCAATTGGTTAATCATTTCTCAAGGCCACAATTTGCCTGCCGTTCAGAGACCAAGTCCAATTGGTTAACCATTTCTCTTGAAAACACTTTGCCTCTCTGCCAGAGACTAAGTCCAATTGGTTAACCATTTCTCGTGAAAACACTTTGTCTCTCCTCCAGAGACTAAGTCCAATTGGTTAATCATTTCTCAAGGCCACAATTTGCCTGCCGTTCAGAGACCAAGTCCAATTGGTTAACCATTTCTCTTGAAAACACTTTGCCTCTCTGCCAGAGACTAAGTCCAATTGGTTAACCATTTCTCTTGAAAACACTTTGTCTCTCCGCCAGAGACTAAGTCCAATTGGTTAACCATTTCTCGTGAAAACACTTTGCCTCTCTGCCAGAGACTAAGTCCAATTGGTTAACCATTTCTCGTGAAAACACTTTGCCTCTCTGCCAGAGACTAAGTCCAATTGGTTATCCATTTCTCTTGAAAACACTTTGTCTCTCCGCCAGAGACTAAGTCCAATTGGTTAACCATTTCTCGTGAAAACACTTTGCCTCTCTGCCAGAGACTAAGTCCAATTGGTTAACCATTTCTCGTGAAAACACTTTGCCTCTCTGCCAGAGACTAAGTCCAATTGGTTAACCATTTCTCGTGAAAATACTTGGTCTCTCCGCCAGAGACTAAGTCCAATTGGTTAATCATTTCTCAAGGCCACAATTTGCCTGCCGTTCAGAGAAAAAGTCCAATTGGTTAACCATTTCTCTTGAAAACACTTTGCCTCTCTGCCAGAGACTAAGTCCAATTGGTTAACCATTTCTCTTGAAAACACTTTGTCTCTCCGCCAGAGACTAAGTCCAATTGGTTAACCATTTCTCTTGAAAACACTTTGCCTCTCTGCCAGAGACTAAGTCCAATTGGTTAACCATTTCTCAGGGGCTCACCGAGGGCAATCTGTAACGTCTCGCGGGCCCGGGGGCCCCTTTGCACGGCCTGCCAATGCAATCCGAGCCGCACTGTCCTTCGTTTGGTTAACCATTTCTCAGGGGCACACCGAGGGCACCCTGCATTGTCTCGCTGGCCCGGAGGCCACTTTGCACGGCCTGCCAACGCAATGCGAGGTGCTTCGCCCTTGGCCGCCTTCCCGGCCGGCTTCGGGACGTTTCGGGGGCTCTCACCGGGGCAAATCCGGTCCCCCGGGCGATTAGGAGGCCTCCCCGGGCAGGCCCGGGCTTCAGGCCGCCGCTTTTCCATCCCGGCCGAAAGAGGCGAAAAATGCCGAAAATGGCCAAAAATGGCCGCCGGCAGGGCCTGTCGGTCGGTTTGGCGGCAGCCTGGGTCGGTCCCTGCAGACCTGGAGGCTCGAGAAGGTTTTTGGCGATGTCGACCGATTCTCGATTTGCCACCTCCTACTATTCTGCAGGTACCCCGCCAACCTCCCCTGCCGACAATTCCAACCGTAAGGTCGGGCGGTAGTCCTACCGACGAAGAGGCCCCAAAGCCCGCAAAACGCCATTTTGCCCTTTCCTCATCGGGACTTCCGCGGGGAACTCATTAACCAGCTCCATGAGTGGCATGCCAGAAATTGCAACTTGACCCGTCGCCGGGCAGATTCGCTACTCTCTGCGGGAATACCCCCACCGGGTGCCGGGTAAAGGCCTCGGATCTGACCTCATGGACTTCCGTCTGTGCACGGATTTTGCTCTCGCGGGCCCAAGAGCCTCATTGCCCGGCCTGCCAATGCAACCCGAGGTCCATTGGCCTCATTGGTTAATTATTTCTCGAGAAAACACTTTGCCTCTCCGCCAGAGACTAAGTCCAATTGGTTAATCATTTCTCAAGGCCACAATTTGCCTGCCGTTCAGAGACTAAGTCCAATTGGTTAACCATTTCTCTTGAAAACACTTTGCCTCTCTGCCAGAGACTAAGTCCAATTGGTTATCCATTTCTCTTGAAAACACTTTGCCTCTCTGCCAGAGACTAAGTCCAATTGGTTAACCATTTCTCGTGAAAACACTTTGCCTCTCTGCCAGAGACTAAGTCCAATTGGTTATCCATTTCTCTGGAAAACACTTTGTCTCTCCGCCAGAGACTAAGTCCAATTGGTTAACCATTTCTCTTGAAAACACTTTGCCTCTCTGCCAGAGACTAAGTCCAATTGGTTAACCATTTCTCGTGAAAACACATTGCCTCTCTGCCAGAGACTAAGTCCAATTGGTTAACCATTTCTCAGGGGCTCACCGAGGGCAATCTGTAACGTCTCGCGGGCCCGGGGGCCCCTTTGCACGGCCTGCCAATGCAATCCGAGGCGCACTGTCCTTCGTTTGGTTAACCATTTCTCAGTGGCACACCGAGGGCAATCTGTAACGTCTCGCGGGCCCGGGGGCCCCTTTGCACGGCCTGCCAACGCAATCCGAGGTGCTTCGCCCTTGGCCGCCTTCCCGGCCGGCTTCGGGACGTTTCGGGGGCTCTCACCGGGGCAAATCCGGTCCCCCGGGCGATTAGGAGGCCTCCCCGGGCAGGCCCGGGCTTCAGGCCGCCGCTTTTCCATCCCGGCCGAAAGAGGCGAAAAATGCCGAAAATGGCCAAAAATGGCCGCCGGCAGGGCCTGTCGGTCGGTTTGGCGGCAGCCTGGGTCGGTCCCTGCAGACCTGGAGGCTCGAGAAGGTTTTTGGCGATGTCGACCGATTCTCGATTTGCCACCTCCTACTATTCTGCAGGTACCCCGCCAACCTCCCCTGCCGACAATTCCAACCGTAAGGTCGGGCGGTAGTCCTACCGACGAAGAGGCCCCAAAGCCCGCAAAACGCCATTTTGCCCTTTCCTCATCGGGACTTCCGCGGGGAACTCATTAACCAGCTCCATGAGTGGCATGCCAGAAATTGCAACTTGACCCGTCGCCGGGCAGATTCGCTACTCTCTGCGGGAATACCCCCACCGGGTGCCGGGTAAAGGCCTCGGATCTGACCTCATGGACTTCCGTCTGTGCACGGATTTTGCTCTCGCGGGCCCAAGAGCCACATTGCCCGGCCTGCCAATGCAACCCGAGGTCCATTGGCCTCATTGGTTAATTATTTCTCGAGAAAACACTTTGCCTCTCCGCCAGAGACTAAGTCCAATTGGTTAATCATTTCTCAAGGCCACAATTTGCCTGCCGTTCAGAGACTAAGTCCAATTGGTTAACCATTTCTCTGGAAAACACTTTGCCTCTCTGCCAGAGACTAAGTCCAATTGGTTAACCATTTCTCTTGAAAACACTTTGCCTCTCTGCCAGAGACTAAGTCCAATTGGTTAACCATTTCTCAGGGGCTCACCGAGGGCAATCTGTAACGTCTCGCGGGCCCGGGGGCCCCTTTGCACGGCCTGCCAATGCAATCCGAGCCGCACTGTCCTTCGTTTGGTTAACCATTTCTCAGGGGCACACCGAGGGCACCCTGCATTGTCTCGCGGGCCCGGAGGCCACTTTGCACGGCCTGCCAACGCAATGCGAGGTGCTTCGCCCTTGGCCGCCTTCCCGGCCGGCTTCGGGACGTTTCGGGGGCTCTCACCGGGGCAAATCCGGTCCCCCGGGCGATTAGGAGGCCTCCCCGGGCAGGCCCGGGCTTCAGGCCGCCGCTTTTCCATCCCGGCCGAAAGAGGCGAAAAATGCCGAAAATGGCCAAAAATGGCCGCCGGCAGGGCCTCTCGGTCGGTTTGGCGGCAGCCTGGGTCGGTCCCTGCAGACCTGGAGGCTCGAGAAGGTTTTTGGCGATGTCGACCGATTCTCGATTTGCCACCTCCTACTATTCTGCAGGTACCCCGCCAACCTCCCCTGCCGACAATTCCAACCGTAAGGTCGGGCGGTAGTCCTACCGACGAAGAGGCCCCAAAGCCCGCAAAACGCCATTTTGCCCTTTCCTCATCGGGACTTCCGCGGGGAACTCATTAACCAGCTCCATGAGTGGCATGCCAGAAATTGCAACTTGACCCGTCGCCGGGCAGATTCGCTACTCTCTGCGGGAATACCCCCACCGGGTGCCGGGTAAAGGCCTCGGATCTGACCTCATGGACTTCCGTCTGTGCACGGATTTTGCTCTCGCGGGCCCAAGAGCCTCATTGCCCGGCCTGCCAATGCAACCCGAGGTCCATTGGCCTCATTGGTTAATTATTTCTCGAGAAAACACTTTGCCTCTCCGCCAGAGACTAAGTCCAATTGGTTAATCATTTCTCAAGGCCACAATTTGCCTGCCGTTCAGAGACTAAGTCCAATTGGTTAACCATTTCTCGTGCAAACACTTTGCCTCTCTGCCAGAGACTAAGTCCAATTGGTTAACCATTTCTCGTGAAAGCACTTTGTCTCTCTGCCAGAGACTAAGTCCAATTGGTTAACCATTTCTCAGGGGCACACCGAGGGCAATCTGTAACGTCTCGCGGGCCCGGGGGCCCCTTTGCACGGCCTGCGAATGCAATCCGAGGCGCATTGTCCTTCTTTCGGTTAACCATTTCTCAGGGGCACACCGAGGGCACCCTGCATTGTCTCGCGGGCCCGGAGGCCACTTTGCACGGCCTGCCAATGCAATCCGAGGTGCTTCGCCCTTGGCCGCCTTCCCGGCCGGCTTCGGGACGTTTCCGGGGCTCTCACCGGGGCAAATCCGGTCCCCCGGGCGATTAGGAGGCTTCCCCGGGCAGGCCCGGGCTTCAGTCCGCCGCTTTTCCATCCCGGCCGAAAGAGGCGAAAAATGCCGAAAATGGCCAAAAATGGCCGCCGGCAGGGCCTCTCGGTCGGTTTGGCGGCAGCCTGGGTCGGTCCCTGCAGACCTGGAGGCTCGAGAAGGCGTTTGGCGAGGTCGACCGATTCTCGATTTGCCACCTCCTACTATTCTGCAGGTACCCCGCCAACCTCCCCTGCCGACAATTCCAAGCGTAAGGTCGGGCGGTAGTCCTACCGACGAAGAGGCCCCAAAGCCCGCAAAACGCCATTTTGCCCTTTCCTCATCGGGACTTCCGAGGGGAACTCATGAACCAGCTCCAGGAGTGGCATGCCAGAAATTGCAACTTGACCCGTCGCCGGGCGCACTCGCTGCTCTTTGCGGGAATACCCCCACCGGGCGCCGGGTAAGAGCCTCGGATCTGACCTCATGGGCTTCCGTCCTCGCACGGATTTTGCTCTCCCGGGCCCAGGGGCCACTTTCCCCGGCCTTGCGAAGGCAATCGGAGGTGCTTCGCCCTCGAAACCGCCTTCCCGGCCGGCTTCGGGACGTTTCCGGGGCAAATCCGGTCCCGCGGGCGAAGGGGAGCCTTCCCCGGGCACGCCCGGGCTTCAGGCCGCCGCTTTCCGTGACCTACCGAAAGACGCGAAAAATGCCGAAAATGGCCAAAAATGGCCGCCCGGCACGGCCTCGCGGTCGGTTTGGGGGCAGCCTGGGTCGGTCCCTGCAGACCTGGAGGCTCGAGAAGGCACTTGGCGATGTCGACCGATTCTCGATTTGCCACCTCCTACTATTCTGCAGGTACCCCGCCAACCTCCCCAGCCAACAAATCGCAAATGCCGATCGGCGGGTGACCGTCCGGTAGTCATGCCGACGAAGAGGCACCTAGGCCCCGCAAACGCTTCCAAATCCGACCCCATCCCGGACCGGTTCTTTTTTAAAAAAGGCTCCCAGGACTCCGGATTTTTTCCTGCCGCACTCGGGACCACCCGACGGACACGAAACCGGGAACCTTTCCCCGGTCCGACCCTCCTCGGCCCGGCCAGCCGACGTCGAAGCGGCCGACTGGTTAATGATTTCACCCTGCTCCGACGTGACGCGTTTTCCAACCGCGCATGCGCGGCTCTGCCTCCCGAACCGCCCCCTCACGTGGGGGCTCTGGGTCCGCCCCCCGGCAGCCATTTCCTCCTGCCGGTCCGTTATTTTACGCCGTTTTTCGCCCTCCAGCCCTGCCGGAATGCTGCCTGCTCGCTGGTTAACCATTTCGCTCCCTGCACTTCGGCTTCTGCCCTGCTGGGGAAGCCCGCTGCTGCCTCTAACCGTACTCACGGGCGGGCGGCTCTGCTGCGCGGCCTCCGGCCACGCCCCCTCACCTGGTTTGCTGGGAACCCGCCCCCGGCAGCCTGTCAGTCGTGCCGGTTCGGTCTTATCGGCCCTTTTTGCACCTTCCCTGCCTGCTGGCATGCTTCGGCTCACCGGTCAACCGGTTCCCCGTTCTCCACTTAGACTTTTGAGCTGCGGGGCTGGTCTGCCGCGAACTGCACCCGTATTACGGGGCGGGCGGCTCTACTGCCCGTACGGCTGCCCTGCCTGTTAACTGGTTAACCGTTTCCCCGTCCACTACTTCGTCCCTGGACCTGCCGGTGTGTTCTGCAGCTAACTGCACCCGTATTACGGGGCGGGACGCTCCGCTTACCGGCCGGCTGCCATGCCTGCTTAACTGGTCAACCATTTACTCACATATACTTAGCCCCTGGAGCTGCTGGGCTGGTCGGCGCCCTAACTGCACCCTTGTTGCCGGGAGGTCGGCACTAATTGCCGGCCGGCCGGCTGCCCTGCCTGCTAACTGGTAAACCCTTTACCCACATGTACTTAGCCCCTGGATACTGATGGGCTGTTCTGCACCTAACTGCACCCTGATTAGCGGGCGGGCGGCTCTAATTGCCGGCCGGCTGCCCTGCCTGCTAACTGGTTAACCATTGACCCACATGTACTTAGCCCCTGGAAACAGAGGGGCTGTTCTGCACCTAACTGCACCCTTATTAGCGGGCGGACAGGCGGCCGGCTCTAATTACCGGCCGGCCGGCTGCCCTGCCTGCTAACTGGTTAACCATTTACCCACATGTACTTAGCCCCTGGAAACTGATGGGCTGTTCTGCACCTAACTGCACCCTTATTAGTGGGCGGACAGGCGGCCGGCTCTAATTACCGGCCGGCCGGCTGCCCTGCCTGCTAACTGGTTAACCATTTACCCACATGTACTTAGCCCCTGGAAACTGATGGGCTGTCCTGCACCTAACTGCACCCTGATTAGCGGGCGGGCGGCTCTAATTGCCGGCCGGCTGCTCTGCCTGCTAACTGGTTCACCATTGACCCACATGTACTTAGCCCCTGGAAACTGATGGGCTGTCCTGCACCTAACTGCACCCTTATTAGCGGGCGGACAGGCGGCCGGCTGTAATTCCCGGCCGGCTGCGCTGCCTGCTAACTGGTTAACCATTTACCCACATGTACTTAGCCCCTGGAAACTGATGGGCTGTTCTGCAACTCACTGCACCCTTACTGGCGGGCGGACAGGCGGCCGGCTCTAATTACCGGCCGGCCGGCTGCCCTGCCTTGCTAACTGGTTAACCATTTACCCACATGTACTTAGCCCCTGGAAACTGATGGGCTGTTCTGCACCTAACTGCACCCTTATCACCGGGCGGGCGGCTCTAATTACCGGCCGGCCGGCTGCCCTGCCTGCTAACTGGTTAACCTTTTACCCACATGTACTTAGCCCCTGGAAACTGATGGGCTGTTCTGCACCTAACTGCACCCTTACTAGCGGGCGGACAGGCGGCCGGCTCTAATTACCGGCCGGCCGGCTGCCCTGCCTTGCTAACTGGTTAACCATTTACCCACATGTACTTAGCCCCTGGAAACTGATGGGCTGTCCTGCACCTAACTGCACCCTTACTAGCGGGCGGGCGGCTGTAATTAGCGGCCGGCTGCCCTGCCTGCTAACTGGTTCATCATTTACCCACATGTACTTAGCCCCTGGAGCTGCTGGGCTGGTCGGCACCTAACTGCAGCCCTATGGCCGGGAGGTCGGCTCTAATTACCGGCCGGCTGCCCTGCCTGCTAACTGGTTAATCATTTACCCACATGTCCTTAGCCCCTGGAGCTGCTGGGCTGGTCGGCACCTAACTGCACCCGTAATGGCCGGGAGGTCGGCTCTAATTACCGGCCGGCTGCCCTGCCTGCTAACTGGTTAACCATTTACCCACATGTACTTAGCCCCTGGAGCTGATGGGCTGTTCTGCACCGAACTGCACCCTGATTAGCGGGCGGGCGGCTCTAATTGCCGGCCGGCTGCCCTGCCTGCTAACTGGTTAACCATTTACCCGCATGTACTTAGCCCCTGGAGCTGCTGGGCTGGCCGGCACCTAACTGCACCCTTATCACCGGGCGGGCGGCTCTAATTACCGGCCGGCCGGCTGCCCTGCCTGCTAACTGGTTCACCATTTACCCACATGTACATAGCCCCTGGAGCTGCTGGGCTGGCCGGCACCTAACTGCACCCTTATCACCGGGCGGGCGGCTCTAATTACCGGCCGGCCGGCTGCCCTGCCTGCTAACTGGTTAACCATTTACCCACATGTACTTAGCCCCTGGAAAATGATGGGCTGTTCTGCACCTATCTGCACCCTGATTAGCGGGCGGGCGGCTCTAATTGCCGGCCGGCTGCTCTGCCTGCTGACTGGTTAACCATTTACCCACATGTCCTTAGCCCCTGGAAGCTGATGGGCTGTTCTGCACCTAACTGCACCCTGATTAGCGGGCGGGCGGCTGTAATTGCCGGCCGGCTGCATTGCCTGCTAACTGGTTAACCATTGACCCACATGTACTTAGCCCCTGGAAACAGAGGGGCTGTTCTGCACCTAACTGCACCCTTATTAGCGGGCGGACAGGCGGACGGCTCTAATTACCGGCCGGCCGGCTGCCCTGCCTGCTAACTGGTTAACCATTTACCCACATGTACTTAGCCCCTTGAAACTGATGGGCTGTTCTGCACCATACTGCACCCTTATTAGCGGGCGGACAGGCGGCCGGCTCTAATTACCGGCCGGCCGGCTGCCCTGCCTGCTAACTGGTTCACCATTTACCCACATGTCCTTAGCCCCTGGAAGCTGATGGGCTGTTCTGCACCAAACTGCACCCTTATTAGCGGGCGGGCGGGCGGCTCTAATTGCCGGCCGGCTGCTCTGCCTGCTAACTGGTTAACCATTGACCCACATGTACTTAGCCCCTGGAGCTGATGGGCTGTTCTGCACCTAACTGCACCTTGATTAGCGGGCGGGCGGCTCTAATTGCCGGCCGGCTGCTCTGCCTGCTAACTGGTTCACCATTTACCCACATGTACTTAGCCCCTGGAAACTGATGGGCTGTTCTGCA
>NW_027596737.1:20000-30000 GCF_964194155.1 Cetorhinus maximus | reverse complement strand
CACACAGTGCTGACTCTGCCCATGTCAAACACTACAGTGTGCAACCCAAGGGGACTCAGGCACCCCGCCCGCCCCCTAGGTGCCTGTGAACAGGCTTTGTATTTTTATTTCTCATCATCAAGTACACCGCCAGGTGAAACTTTGTGATTTTTTTTTTTGCTGCTCATAAATACAATTTTCTTATTTGTAAAACAACGGAAGCAACCTGTTGGCGCTCGCACGGAGAGGAAATGCCGACCGGCGTGCGTCGCCTGCGTTCAAAAGGGTTCTGGGCACGCACACAGTGTTGACTCTGTCCATGTCAAACACTCTATAGTGTGCAACCCAAGGGGACTCAGGCACCCCCGCCCCAAAGGTGCCTGTGAACAGACTTTGTATTTTTATTTTTCATCATCAAGTACACCGCCAGGTGACACTTTGTGATTTTTTTTGTTCATAAATACACATGTATATATATATTTGACACTTTGTCATTTTGTCTGTTCTTTTCGCCACACGCCATGTTTATTAAACCAGGGTTACCACCGGTCTGGACCCTGGCCGATATTTCAGACCGACAACGGAGTTCGGAAAGCCCGCACAAATTCATCTTAAATCCTCATATAGGACTTCCGAGAGCTCTTTGAAAGGTATTCTATTTGAAAACGCTTACCACCCTCAAAGTCGCACTTTTCTGGGCATTTTTAAAGTGTGACCGTTGTCTGAAAATGTTCTGAAAATCGTGTCCCCGAAAATCTCCGGGTACCCCGCCAACCTCCCCTGCCAACAATTGCAACCGTAAGGTCGGGCGGTAGGCCTACCGTCCAGGAGGCCCCAAAGCCCGCAAAACGCCATTTTGCCATTTTCTCATCGGGACTTCCGAGGGGAACTCATTAACGAGCTCCAGGAGTGGTATGCCAGAAATTGCAACTTGACCCGTCGCCGGGCACACCCGCTACTCTCTGCGGGAATACCCCCACCGGGTGCCGGGTAAAGGCCTCGGATCTGACCTCATGGACTTCCGTCTGCGCACGGATTTTGCTCTCGCGGGCCCAAGAGCCACTTTCCACGGCCTACCAACGCAATCCGAAGTGCATTGGCCAACCATTACAACGGGAAACACTTTGCCTCTCCGCCAGAGACTAAGTCCAATTGGTTAACCATTTCTCAGGAAAACACTTTGCCTCTCTGCCAGAGACTAAGTCCAATTGGTTAACCATTTCTCATGGCCGCAATTTGCCTGCTGTTCACAGACTAAGTCCAATTGGTTAACCATTTCTCAGGAAAACACTTTGCCTCTCTGCCAGAGACTAAGTCCAATTGGTTAACCATTTCTCAGGAAAACGCTTTGCCTCTCTGCCAGAGACTAAGTCCAATTGGTTAACCATTTCTCTTGAAAACACTTTGCCTCTCTGCCAGAGACTAAGTCCAATTGGTTATGCATTTCTCGTGAAAACACTTTGCCTCTCTGCCAGAGACTAAGTCCAATTGGTTAACCATTTCTCGTGAATACACTTTGTCTCTCTGCCAGAGACTAAGTCCAATTGGTTAACCATTTCTCGTGAAAACACTTTGTCTCTCCGCCAGAGACTAAGTCCAATTGGTTAATCATTTCTCAAGGCCACAATTTGCCTGCCGTTCAGAGACCAAGTCCAATTGGTTAACCATTTCTCTTGAAAACACTTTGCCTCTCTGCCAGAGACTAAGTCCAATTGGTTAACCATTTCTCGTGAAAACACTTTGTCTCTCCTCCAGAGACTAAGTCCAATTGGTTAATCATTTCTCAAGGCCACAATTTGCCTGCCGTTCAGAGACCAAGTCCAATTGGTTAACCATTTCTCTTGAAAACACTTTGCCTCTCTGCCAGAGACTAAGTCCAATTGGTTAACCATTTCTCTTGAAAACACTTTGTCTCTCCGCCAGAGACTAAGTCCAATTGGTTAACCATTTCTCGTGAAAACACTTTGCCTCTCTGCCAGAGACTAAGTCCAATTGGTTAACCATTTCTCGTGAAAACACTTTGCCTCTCTGCCAGAGACTAAGTCCAATTGGTTATCCATTTCTCTTGAAAACACTTTGTCTCTCCGCCAGAGACTAAGTCCAATTGGTTAACCATTTCTCGTGAAAACACTTTGCCTCTCTGCCAGAGACTAAGTCCAATTGGTTAACCATTTCTCGTGAAAACACTTTGCCTCTCTGCCAGAGACTAAGTCCAATTGGTTAACCATTTCTCGTGAAAATACTTGGTCTCTCCGCCAGAGACTAAGTCCAATTGGTTAATCATTTCTCAAGGCCACAATTTGCCTGCCGTTCAGAGAAAAAGTCCAATTGGTTAACCATTTCTCTTGAAAACACTTTGCCTCTCTGCCAGAGACTAAGTCCAATTGGTTAACCATTTCTCTTGAAAACACTTTGTCTCTCCGCCAGAGACTAAGTCCAATTGGTTAACCATTTCTCTTGAAAACACTTTGCCTCTCTGCCAGAGACTAAGTCCAATTGGTTAACCATTTCTCAGGGGCTCACCGAGGGCAATCTGTAACGTCTCGCGGGCCCGGGGGCCCCTTTGCACGGCCTGCCAATGCAATCCGAGCCGCACTGTCCTTCGTTTGGTTAACCATTTCTCAGGGGCACACCGAGGGCACCCTGCATTGTCTCGCTGGCCCGGAGGCCACTTTGCACGGCCTGCCAACGCAATGCGAGGTGCTTCGCCCTTGGCCGCCTTCCCGGCCGGCTTCGGGACGTTTCGGGGGCTCTCACCGGGGCAAATCCGGTCCCCCGGGCGATTAGGAGGCCTCCCCGGGCAGGCCCGGGCTTCAGGCCGCCGCTTTTCCATCCCGGCCGAAAGAGGCGAAAAATGCCGAAAATGGCCAAAAATGGCCGCCGGCAGGGCCTGTCGGTCGGTTTGGCGGCAGCCTGGGTCGGTCCCTGCAGACCTGGAGGCTCGAGAAGGTTTTTGGCGATGTCGACCGATTCTCGATTTGCCACTTCCTACTATTCTGCAGGTACCCCGCCAACCTCCCCTGCCGACAATTCCAACCGTAAGGTCGGGCGGTAGTCCTACCGACGAAGAGGCCCCAAAGCCCGCAAAACGCCATTTTGCCCTTTCCTCATCGGGACTTCCGCGGGGAACTCATTAACCAGCTCCATGAGTGGCATGCCAGAAATTGCAACTTGACCCGTCGCCGGGCAGATTCGCTACTCTCTGCGGGAATACCCCCACCGGGTGCCGGGTAAAGGCCTCGGATCTGACCTCATGGACTTCCGTCTGTGCACGGATTTTGCTCTCGCGGGCCCAAGAGCCTCATTGCCCGGCCTGCCAATGCAACCCGAGGTCCATTGGCCTCATTGGTTAATTATTTCTCGAGAAAACACTTTGCCTCTCCGCCAGAGACTAAGTCCAATTGGTTAATCATTTCTCAAGGCCACAATTTGCCTGCCGTTCAGAGACTAAGTCCAATTGGTTAACCATTTCTCTTGAAAACACTTTGCCTCTCTGCCAGAGACTAAGTCCAATTGGTTATCCATTTCTCTTGAAAACACTTTGCCTCTCTGCCAGAGACTAAGTCCAATTGGTTAACCATTTCTCGTGAAAACACTTTGCCTCTCTGCCAGAGACTAAGTCCAATTGGTTATCCATTTCTCTGGAAAACACTTTGTCTCTCCGCCAGAGACTAAGTCCAATTGGTTAACCATTTCTCTTGAAAACACTTTGCCTCTCTGCCAGAGACTAAGTCCAATTGGTTAACCATTTCTCGTGAAAACACATTGCCTCTCTGCCAGAGACTAAGTCCAATTGGTTAACCATTTCTCAGGGGCTCACCGAGGGCAATCTGTAACGTCTCGCGGGCCCGGGGGCCCCTTTGCACGGCCTGCCAATGCAATCCGAGGCGCACTGTCCTTCGTTTGGTTAACCATTTCTCAGTGGCACACCGAGGGCAATCTGTAACGTCTCGCGGGCCCGGGGGCCCCTTTGCACGGCCTGCCAACGCAATCCGAGGTGCTTCGCCCTTGGCCGCCTTCCCGGCCGGCTTCGGGACGTTTCGGGGGCTCTCACCGGGGCAAATCCGGTCCCCCGGGCGATTAGGAGGCCTCCCCGGGCAGGCCCGGGCTTCAGGCCGCCGCTTTTCCATCCCGGCCGAAAGAGGCGAAAAATGCCGAAAATGGCCAAAAATGGCCGCCGGCAGGGCCTGTCGGTCGGTTTGGCGGCAGCCTGGGTCGGTCCCTGCAGACCTGGAGGCTCGAGAAGGTTTTTGGCGATGTCGACCGATTCTCGATTTGCCACCTCCTACTATTCTGCAGGTACCCCGCCAACCTCCCCTGCCGACAATTCCAACCGTAAGGTCGGGCGGTAGTCCTACCGACGAAGAGGCCCCAAAGCCCGCAAAACGCCATTTTGCCCTTTCCTCATCGGGACTTCCGCGGGGAACTCATTAACCAGCTCCATGAGTGGCATGCCAGAAATTGCAACTTGACCCGTCGCCGGGCAGATTCGCTACTCTCTGCGGGAATACCCCCACCGGGTGCCGGGTAAAGGCCTCGGATCTGACCTCATGGACTTCCGTCTGTGCACGGATTTTGCTCTCGCGGGCCCAAGAGCCACATTGCCCGGCCTGCCAATGCAACCCGAGGTCCATTGGCCTCATTGGTTAATTATTTCTCGAGAAAACACTTTGCCTCTCCGCCAGAGACTAAGTCCAATTGGTTAATCATTTCTCAAGGCCACAATTTGCCTGCCGTTCAGAGACTAAGTCCAATTGGTTAACCATTTCTCTGGAAAACACTTTGCCTCTCTGCCAGAGACTAAGTCCAATTGGTTAACCATTTCTCTTGAAAACACTTTGCCTCTCTGCCAGAGACTAAGTCCAATTGGTTAACCATTTCTCAGGGGCTCACCGAGGGCAATCTGTAACGTCTCGCGGGCCCGGGGGCCCCTTTGCACGGCCTGCCAATGCAATCCGAGCCGCACTGTCCTTCGTTTGGTTAACCATTTCTCAGGGGCACACCGAGGGCACCCTGCATTGTCTCGCGGGCCCGGAGGCCACTTTGCACGGCCTGCCAACGCAATGCGAGGTGCTTCGCCCTTGGCCGCCTTCCCGGCCGGCTTCGGGACGTTTCGGGGGCTCTCACCGGGGCAAATCCGGTCCCCCGGGCGATTAGGAGGCCTCCCCGGGCAGGCCCGGGCTTCAGGCCGCCGCTTTTCCATCCCGGCCGAAAGAGGCGAAAAATGCCGAAAATGGCCAAAAATGGCCGCCGGCAGGGCCTCTCGGTCGGTTTGGCGGCAGCCTGGGTCGGTCCCTGCAGACCTGGAGGCTCGAGAAGGTTTTTGGCGATGTCGACCGATTCTCGATTTGCCACCTCCTACTATTCTGCAGGTACCCCGCCAACCTCCCCTGCCGACAATTCCAACCGTAAGGTCGGGCGGTAGTCCTACCGACGAAGAGGCCCCAAAGCCCGCAAAACGCCATTTTGCCCTTTCCTCATCGGGACTTCCGCGGGGAACTCATTAACCAGCTCCATGAGTGGCATGCCAGAAATTGCAACTTGACCCGTCGCCGGGCAGATTCGCTACTCTCTGCGGGAATACCCCCACCGGGTGCCGGGTAAAGGCCTCGGATCTGACCTCATGGACTTCCGTCTGTGCACGGATTTTGCTCTCGCGGGCCCAAGAGCCTCATTGCCCGGCCTGCCAATGCAACCCGAGGTCCATTGGCCTCATTGGTTAATTATTTCTCGAGAAAACACTTTGCCTCTCCGCCAGAGACTAAGTCCAATTGGTTAATCATTTCTCAAGGCCACAATTTGCCTGCCGTTCAGAGACTAAGTCCAATTGGTTAACCATTTCTCGTGCAAACACTTTGCCTCTCTGCCAGAGACTAAGTCCAATTGGTTAACCATTTCTCGTGAAAGCACTTTGTCTCTCTGCCAGAGACTAAGTCCAATTGGTTAACCATTTCTCAGGGGCACACCGAGGGCAATCTGTAACGTCTCGCGGGCCCGGGGGCCCCTTTGCACGGCCTGCGAATGCAATCCGAGGCGCATTGTCCTTCTTTCGGTTAACCATTTCTCAGGGGCACACCGAGGGCACCCTGCATTGTCTCGCGGGCCCGGAGGCCACTTTGCACGGCCTGCCAATGCAATCCGAGGTGCTTCGCCCTTGGCCGCCTTCCCGGCCGGCTTCGGGACGTTTCCGGGGCTCTCACCGGGGCAAATCCGGTCCCCCGGGCGATTAGGAGGCTTCCCCGGGCAGGCCCGGGCTTCAGTCCGCCGCTTTTCCATCCCGGCCGAAAGAGGCGAAAAATGCCGAAAATGGCCAAAAATGGCCGCCGGCAGGGCCTCTCGGTCGGTTTGGCGGCAGCCTGGGTCGGTCCCTGCAGACCTGGAGGCTCGAGAAGGCGTTTGGCGAGGTCGACCGATTCTCGATTTGCCACCTCCTACTATTCTGCAGGTACCCCGCCAACCTCCCCTGCCGACAATTCCAAGCGTAAGGTCGGGCGGTAGTCCTACCGACGAAGAGGCCCCAAAGCCCGCAAAACGCCATTTTGCCCTTTCCTCATCGGGACTTCCGAGGGGAACTCATGAACCAGCTCCAGGAGTGGCATGCCAGAAATTGCAACTTGACCCGTCGCCGGGCGCACTCGCTGCTCTTTGCGGGAATACCCCCACCGGGCGCCGGGTAAGAGCCTCGGATCTGACCTCATGGGCTTCCGTCCTCGCACGGATTTTGCTCTCCCGGGCCCAGGGGCCACTTTCCCCGGCCTTGCGAAGGCAATCGGAGGTGCTTCGCCCTCGAAACCGCCTTCCCGGCCGGCTTCGGGACGTTTCCGGGGCAAATCCGGTCCCGCGGGCGAAGGGGAGCCTTCCCCGGGCACGCCCGGGCTTCAGGCCGCCGCTTTCCGTGACCTACCGAAAGACGCGAAAAATGCCGAAAATGGCCAAAAATGGCCGCCCGGCACGGCCTCGCGGTCGGTTTGGGGGCAGCCTGGGTCGGTCCCTGCAGACCTGGAGGCTCGAGAAGGCACTTGGCGATGTCGACCGATTCTCGATTTGCCACCTCCTACTATTCTGCAGGTACCCCGCCAACCTCCCCAGCCAACAAATCGCAAATGCCGATCGGCGGGTGACCGTCCGGTAGTCATGCCGACGAAGAGGCACCTAGGCCCCGCAAACGCTTCCAAATCCGACCCCATCCCGGACCGGTTCTTTTTTAAAAAAGGCTCCCAGGACTCCGGATTTTTTCCTGCCGCACTCGGGACCACCCGACGGACACGAAACCGGGAACCTTTCCCCGGTCCGACCCTCCTCGGCCCGGCCAGCCGACGTCGAAGCGGCCGACTGGTTAATGATTTCACCCTGCTCCGACGTGACGCGTTTTCCAACCGCGCATGCGCGGCTCTGCCTCCCGAACCGCCCCCTCACGTGGGGGCTCTGGGTCCGCCCCCCGGCAGCCATTTCCTCCTGCCGGTCCGTTATTTTACGCCGTTTTTCGCCCTCCAGCCCTGCCGGAATGCTGCCTGCTCGCTGGTTAACCATTTCGCTCCCTGCACTTCGGCTTCTGCCCTGCTGGGGAAGCCCGCTGCTGCCTCTAACCGTACTCACGGGCGGGCGGCTCTGCTGCGCGGCCTCCGGCCACGCCCCCTCACCTGGTTTGCTGGGAACCCGCCCCCGGCAGCCTGTCAGTCGTGCCGGTTCGGTCTTATCGGCCCTTTTTGCACCTTCCCTGCCTGCTGGCATGCTTCGGCTCACCGGTCAACCGGTTCCCCGTTCTCCACTTAGACTTTTGAGCTGCGGGGCTGGTCTGCCGCGAACTGCACCCGTATTACGGGGCGGGCGGCTCTACTGCCCGTACGGCTGCCCTGCCTGTTAACTGGTTAACCGTTTCCCCGTCCACTACTTCGTCCCTGGACCTGCCGGTGTGTTCTGCAGCTAACTGCACCCGTATTACGGGGCGGGACGCTCCGCTTACCGGCCGGCTGCCATGCCTGCTTAACTGGTCAACCATTTACTCACATATACTTAGCCCCTGGAGCTGCTGGGCTGGTCGGCGCCCTAACTGCACCCTTGTTGCCGGGAGGTCGGCACTAATTGCCGGCCGGCCGGCTGCCCTGCCTGCTAACTGGTAAACCCTTTACCCACATGTACTTAGCCCCTGGATACTGATGGGCTGTTCTGCACCTAACTGCACCCTGATTAGCGGGCGGGCGGCTCTAATTGCCGGCCGGCTGCCCTGCCTGCTAACTGGTTAACCATTGACCCACATGTACTTAGCCCCTGGAAACAGAGGGGCTGTTCTGCACCTAACTGCACCCTTATTAGCGGGCGGACAGGCGGCCGGCTCTAATTACCGGCCGGCCGGCTGCCCTGCCTGCTAACTGGTTAACCATTTACCCACATGTACTTAGCCCCTGGAAACTGATGGGCTGTTCTGCACCTAACTGCACCCTTATTAGTGGGCGGACAGGCGGCCGGCTCTAATTACCGGCCGGCCGGCTGCCCTGCCTGCTAACTGGTTAACCATTTACCCACATGTACTTAGCCCCTGGAAACTGATGGGCTGTCCTGCACCTAACTGCACCCTGATTAGCGGGCGGGCGGCTCTAATTGCCGGCCGGCTGCTCTGCCTGCTAACTGGTTCACCATTGACCCACATGTACTTAGCCCCTGGAAACTGATGGGCTGTCCTGCACCTAACTGCACCCTTATTAGCGGGCGGACAGGCGGCCGGCTGTAATTCCCGGCCGGCTGCGCTGCCTGCTAACTGGTTAACCATTTACCCACATGTACTTAGCCCCTGGAAACTGATGGGCTGTTCTGCAACTCACTGCACCCTTACTGGCGGGCGGACAGGCGGCCGGCTCTAATTACCGGCCGGCCGGCTGCCCTGCCTTGCTAACTGGTTAACCATTTACCCACATGTACTTAGCCCCTGGAAACTGATGGGCTGTTCTGCACCTAACTGCACCCTTATCACCGGGCGGGCGGCTCTAATTACCGGCCGGCCGGCTGCCCTGCCTGCTAACTGGTTAACCTTTTACCCACATGTACTTAGCCCCTGGAAACTGATGGGCTGTTCTGCACCTAACTGCACCCTTACTAGCGGGCGGACAGGCGGCCGGCTCTAATTACCGGCCGGCCGGCTGCCCTGCCTTGCTAACTGGTTAACCATTTACCCACATGTACTTAGCCCCTGGAAACTGATGGGCTGTCCTGCACCTAACTGCACCCTTACTAGCGGGCGGGCGGCTGTAATTAGCGGCCGGCTGCCCTGCCTGCTAACTGGTTCATCATTTACCCACATGTACTTAGCCCCTGGAGCTGCTGGGCTGGTCGGCACCTAACTGCAGCCCTATGGCCGGGAGGTCGGCTCTAATTACCGGCCGGCTGCCCTGCCTGCTAACTGGTTAATCATTTACCCACATGTCCTTAGCCCCTGGAGCTGCTGGGCTGGTCGGCACCTAACTGCACCCGTAATGGCCGGGAGGTCGGCTCTAATTACCGGCCGGCTGCCCTGCCTGCTAACTGGTTAACCATTTACCCACATGTACTTAGCCCCTGGAGCTGATGGGCTGTTCTGCACCGAACTGCACCCTGATTAGCGGGCGGGCGGCTCTAATTGCCGGCCGGCTGCCCTGCCTGCTAACTGGTTAACCATTTACCCGCATGTACTTAGCCCCTGGAGCTGCTGGGCTGGCCGGCACCTAACTGCACCCTTATCACCGGGCGGGCGGCTCTAATTACCGGCCGGCCGGCTGCCCTGCCTGCTAACTGGTTCACCATTTACCCACATGTACATAGCCCCTGGAGCTGCTGGGCTGGCCGGCACCTAACTGCACCCTTATCACCGGGCGGGCGGCTCTAATTACCGGCCGGCCGGCTGCCCTGCCTGCTAACTGGTTAACCATTTACCCACATGTACTTAGCCCCTGGAAAATGATGGGCTGTTCTGCACCTATCTGCACCCTGATTAGCGGGCGGGCGGCTCTAATTGCCGGCCGGCTGCTCTGCCTGCTGACTGGTTAACCAT
>NW_027596737.1:0-5000 GCF_964194155.1 Cetorhinus maximus | reverse complement strand
TTGCTCATAAATACAATTCTCTTATTTGTAAAACAACGGAAGCAACATGTTGGCGCTCGCACGACTAGGAAATGCCGACTGGCGTGCGTCGCCTGCGTTCAAAACGGTTCTGGGCACGCACACAGTGCTGACTCTGCCCATGTCAAACACTACAGTGTGCAACCCAAGGGGACTCAGGCACCCCGCCCGCCCCCTAGGTGCCTGTGAACAGGCTTTGTATTTTTATTTTTCATCATCAAGTACACCGCCAGGTGACACTTTGTGATTTTTTTTGCTCATAAATACAGTTTTCTTATTTGTAAAACATCGGAAGCAACATGTTGGCGCTCGCACGGCTAGGAAATGCCGACTGGCGTGCGTCGCCTGCGTTCACATCGGTTCTGGGCACGCACACAGTGCTGACTCTGCCCATGTCAAACACTACAGTGTGCAACCCAAGGGGACTCAGGCACCCCGCCCGCCCCCTAGGTGCCTGTGAACAGGCTTTGTATTTTTATTTCTCATCATCAAGTACACCGCCAGGTGAAACTTTGTGATTTTTTTTTTTGCTGCTCATAAATACAATTTTCTTATTTGTAAAACAACGGAAGCAACCTGTTGGCGCTCGCACGGAGAGGAAATGCCGACCGGCGTGCGTCGCCTGCGTTCAAAAGGGTTCTGGGCACGCACACAGTGTTGACTCTGTCCATGTCAAACACTCTATAGTGTGCAACCCAAGGGGACTCAGGCACCCCCGCCCCAAAGGTGCCTGTGAACAGACTTTGTATTTTTATTTTTCATCATCAAGTACACCGCCAGGTGACACTTTGTGATTTTTTTTGTTCATAAATACACATGTATATATATATTTGACACTTTGTCATTTTGTCTGTTCTTTTCGCCACACGCCATGTTTATTAAACCAGGGTTACCACCGGTCTGGACCCTGGCCGATATTTCAGACCGACAACGGAGTTCGGAAAGCCCGCACAAATTCATCTTAAATCCTCATATAGGACTTCCGAGAGCTCTTTGAAAGGTATTCTATTTGAAAACGCTTACCACCCTCAAAGTCGCACTTTTCTGGGCATTTTTAAAGTGTGACCGTTGTCTGAAAATGTTCTGAAAATCGTGTCCCCGAAAATCTCCGGGTACCCCGCCAACCTCCCCTGCCAACAATTGCAACCGTAAGGTCGGGCGGTAGGCCTACCGTCCAGGAGGCCCCAAAGCCCGCAAAACGCCATTTTGCCATTTTCTCATCGGGACTTCCGAGGGGAACTCATTAACGAGCTCCAGGAGTGGTATGCCAGAAATTGCAACTTGACCCGTCGCCGGGCACACCCGCTACTCTCTGCGGGAATACCCCCACCGGGTGCCGGGTAAAGGCCTCGGATCTGACCTCATGGACTTCCGTCTGCGCACGGATTTTGCTCTCGCGGGCCCAAGAGCCACTTTCCACGGCCTACCAACGCAATCCGAAGTGCATTGGCCAACCATTACAACGGGAAACACTTTGCCTCTCCGCCAGAGACTAAGTCCAATTGGTTAACCATTTCTCAGGAAAACACTTTGCCTCTCTGCCAGAGACTAAGTCCAATTGGTTAACCATTTCTCATGGCCGCAATTTGCCTGCTGTTCACAGACTAAGTCCAATTGGTTAACCATTTCTCAGGAAAACACTTTGCCTCTCTGCCAGAGACTAAGTCCAATTGGTTAACCATTTCTCAGGAAAACGCTTTGCCTCTCTGCCAGAGACTAAGTCCAATTGGTTAACCATTTCTCTTGAAAACACTTTGCCTCTCTGCCAGAGACTAAGTCCAATTGGTTATGCATTTCTCGTGAAAACACTTTGCCTCTCTGCCAGAGACTAAGTCCAATTGGTTAACCATTTCTCGTGAATACACTTTGTCTCTCTGCCAGAGACTAAGTCCAATTGGTTAACCATTTCTCGTGAAAACACTTTGTCTCTCCGCCAGAGACTAAGTCCAATTGGTTAATCATTTCTCAAGGCCACAATTTGCCTGCCGTTCAGAGACCAAGTCCAATTGGTTAACCATTTCTCTTGAAAACACTTTGCCTCTCTGCCAGAGACTAAGTCCAATTGGTTAACCATTTCTCGTGAAAACACTTTGTCTCTCCTCCAGAGACTAAGTCCAATTGGTTAATCATTTCTCAAGGCCACAATTTGCCTGCCGTTCAGAGACCAAGTCCAATTGGCTAACCATTTCTCTTGAAAACACTTTGCCTCTCTGCCAGAGACTAAGTCCAATTGGTTAACCATTTCTCTTGAAAACACTTTGTCTCTCCGCCAGAGACTAAGTCCAATTGGTTAACCATTTCTCGTGAAAACACTTTGCCTCTCTGCCAGAGACTAAGTCCAATTGGTTAACCATTTCTCGTGAAAACACTTTGCCTCTCTGCCAGAGACTAAGTCCAATTGGTTATCCATTTCTCTTGAAAACACTTTGTCTCTCCGCCAGAGACTAAGTCCAATTGGTTAACCATTTCTCGTGAAAACACTTTGCCTCTCTGCCAGAGACTAAGTCCAATTGGTTAACCATTTCTCGTGAAAACACTTTGCCTCTCTGCCAGAGACTAAGTCCAATTGGTTAACCATTTCTCGTGAAAATACTTGGTCTCTCCGCCAGAGACTAAGTCCAATTGGTTAATCATTTCTCAAGGCCACAATTTGCCTGCCGTTCAGAGAAAAAGTCCAATTGGTTAACCATTTCTCTTGAAAACACTTTGCCTCTCTGCCAGAGACTAAGTCCAATTGGTTAACCATTTCTCTTGAAAACACTTTGTCTCTCCGCCAGAGACTAAGTCCAATTGGTTAACCATTTCTCTTGAAAACACTTTGCCTCTCTGCCAGAGACTAAGTCCAATTGGTTAACCATTTCTCAGGGGCTCACCGAGGGCAATCTGTAACGTCTCGCGGGCCCGGGGGCCCCTTTGCACGGCCTGCCAATGCAATCCGAGCCGCACTGTCCTTCGTTTGGTTAACCATTTCTCAGGGGCACACCGAGGGCACCCTGCATTGTCTCGCTGGCCCGGAGGCCACTTTGCACGGCCTGCCAACGCAATGCGAGGTGCTTCGCCCTTGGCCGCCTTCCCGGCCGGCTTCGGGACGTTTCGGGGGCTCTCACCGGGGCAAATCCGGTCCCCCGGGCGATTAGGAGGCCTCCCCGGGCAGGCCCGGGCTTCAGGCCGCCGCTTTTCCATCCCGGCCGAAAGAGGCGAAAAATGCCGAAAATGGCCAAAAATGGCCGCCGGCAGGGCCTGTCGGTCGGTTTGGCGGCAGCCTGGGTCGGTCCCTGCAGACCTGGAGGCTCGAGAAGGTTTTTGGCGATGTCGACCGATTCTCGATTTGCCACCTCCTACTATTCTGCAGGTACCCCGCCAACCTCCCCTGCCGACAATTCCAACCGTAAGGTCGGGCGGTAGTCCTACCGACGAAGAGGCCCCAAAGCCCGCAAAACGCCATTTTGCCCTTTCCTCATCGGGACTTCCGCGGGGAACTCATTAACCAGCTCCATGAGTGGCATGCCAGAAATTGCAACTTGACCCGTCGCCGGGCAGATTCGCTACTCTCTGCGGGAATACCCCCACCGGGTGCCGGGTAAAGGCCTCGGATCTGACCTCATGGACTTCCGTCTGTGCACGGATTTTGCTCTCGCGGGCCCAAGAGCCTCATTGCCCGGCCTGCCAATGCAACCCGAGGTCCATTGGCCTCATTGGTTAATTATTTCTCGAGAAAACACTTTGCCTCTCCGCCAGAGACTAAGTCCAATTGGTTAATCATTTCTCAAGGCCACAATTTGCCTGCCGTTCAGAGACTAAGTCCAATTGGTTAACCATTTCTCTTGAAAACACTTTGCCTCTCTGCCAGAGACTAAGTCCAATTGGTTATCCATTTCTCTTGAAAACACTTTGCCTCTCTGCCAGAGACTAAGTCCAATTGGTTAACCATTTCTCGTGAAAACACTTTGCCTCTCTGCCAGAGACTAAGTCCAATTGGTTATCCATTTCTCTGGAAAACACTTTGTCTCTCCGCCAGAGACTAAGTCCAATTGGTTAACCATTTCTCTTGAAAACACTTTGCCTCTCTGCCAGAGACTAAGTCCAATTGGTTAACCATTTCTCGTGAAAACACATTGCCTCTCTGCCAGAGACTAAGTCCAATTGGTTAACCATTTCTCAGGGGCTCACCGAGGGCAATCTGTAACGTCTCGCGGGCCCGGGGGCCCCTTTGCACGGCCTGCCAATGCAATCCGAGGCGCACTGTCCTTCGTTTGGTTAACCATTTCTCAGTGGCACACCGAGGGCAATCTGTAACGTCTCGCGGGCCCGGGGGCCCCTTTGCACGGCCTGCCAACGCAATCCGAGGTGCTTCGCCCTTGGCCGCCTTCCCGGCCGGCTTCGGGACGTTTCGGGGGCTCTCACCGGGGCAAATCCGGTCCCCCGGGCGATTAGGAGGCCTCCCCGGGCAGGCCCGGGCTTCAGGCCGCCGCTTTTCCATCCCGGCCGAAAGAGGCGAAAAATGCCGAAAATGGCCAAAAATGGCCGCCGGCAGGGCCTGTCGGTCGGTTTGGCGGCAGCCTGGGTCGGTCCCTGCAGACCTGGAGGCTCGAGAAGGTTTTTGGCGATGTCGACCGATTCTCGATTTGCCACCTCCTACTATTCTGCAGGTACCCCGCCAACCTCCCCTGCCGACAATTCCAACCGTAAGGTCGGGCGGTAGTCCTACCGACGAAGAGGCCCCAAAGCCCGCAAAACGCCATTTTGCCCTTTCCTCATCGGGACTTCCGCGGGGAACTCATTAACCAGCTCCATGAGTGGCATGCCAGAAATTGCAACTTGACCCGTCGCCGGGCAGATTCGCTACTCTCTGCGGGAATACCCCCACCGGGTGCCGGGTAAAGGCCTCGGATCTGACCTCATGGACTTCCGTCTGTGCACGGATTTTGCTCTCGCGGGCCCAAGAGCCACATTGCCCGGCCTGCCAATGCAACCCGAGGTCC